>NW_020538040.1:19408505-19432937 GCF_003426905.1 Ctenocephalides felis | reverse complement strand
TTTTGTTGAACGACGATAGTATTGATATCAAACATTATTTGTCTAAATTAATATTTATTTATTTGTCTTCTAATGAATGATTTACTTACAATCTTTAATACCTAATTTAAAATAAAAATAATTATTATTATATTGATTAACTTATTGTAATAAATTAATAATTATAATTATTAAGGTTTTTTTTTTTCAATGCTAGGTTGGAAATTTAAGCAAAAAATAACTTATACGACAGGGAGACACGACTGATTGTATAACTATCATGACAAAAAGAACTAGTTGTAAGTGGCATGTTGTCTTGAGGCAAATTGCATGAACTTTCCGATATGTGTAAAGGATCGATTTGAACAATTATAATTTGATTTTTATATGATCTACCTGTCTACCTGTCCACCTGTCCACCTGTCTCTCTATCTATCTCTCCACCTGTCTTGCTTAACTGCCAACTTTTCTCCTTTGCTACCTGTTGTTCCGTCTATCTGTATACCTGCTTACCTGTTCTCCTGTCTAACTACTTATAAATAATTTTTTTGTATAGGCATAAATAACGATGATTTGTAAAAATCATATTTGACCAACAAATGTCAATTTTTATAACTTTTATTCTGGACAATCTTTCGTATGAATGTAGTTAGTTTTTCATTACGTCAACACGGGTAAAATATTTTATGAATCAATCAAATCGGATGCTCCATTTTCTCAAAAATTGTCTTTTTGAGTTTTGATTCAGTATCTCCAAACCGGTGGACTTGCCTTTGCCAAGAACTAATATGTACGTCTCTTCATTAGTAGTAATCGACTAATTCGAATTGGTTCATCAGTTAACGTTGACAAGTTCTGGAAATTTTAAATTTATAGTGTAACGAATGGTCCTAATTTTAGAATACTGGGCAATTGTATCATTATTTTTGACTGTGGTCTTAGAAATGTTATTTGGGGTTATGGTTCTAAAGTTTAAATGAATAAAAATAATAAGAATTTATGACATTAACTGTTATAACATAGTTTAACCAAAGCTCTAGGTTTTTATTAGATGCTCATGAATTTCAACTACATGAAATAGATTTTTATCTGATTTTTGATGTAGAGTTCTTGGATATTTTGTGTATGTGTGTGTTGCATATATGCTCTTAGAAATTTTAAATTTTAGAGATTTGTTTCTTATTGGTTTAATTCAAACAATTATATTAATTTTTTTTTCAAACTAAGACATTTATGTGCTATTGCATAATTCCTAACAAATATTAAGAACAAGCTATTCTTAAAATAAAATGCAAAAAATATGTGATCATAATCACATTAAGTATTCTCTTATTAATTTTAAAACAATGACATTTATTAAACTGCATTGTCACAATTGGAGAGGTCATACTATTGGTTAAAAATGATATCTGTAACTTAATAATTTAATATTGAATAAAATTTAAACAGATAAAATTCAAGTTGTGAGAGTTTAGTGCCAATAATCACTATTGAAATACAAAACTAACAATTCAAGTTATAGGAAATAACTAAAAATAATAGTACATATATAAATATTTTATTTAGTGCATGCTATCAAAATAAATAAAACGGTTTTCACATTTTTCTTCTCTGAATTAAGCTAATATTTTCTTAATCCTAAATTATGACAAGGACTACTCGATCTATAGAAATGAGTTCAATCAACAATGATTAATTTTCTTTATCTTTGATAACGCAGAATGTATCTCTGTCAACAAATAACAAACCTATACATGTAACATATATATATTTATTTAAACAAAATTCAATGTCATTTATTGCATGTCCTTATTTCATATATAATATGAAGGCGAACACAATGTACCAAAAATATTTGACCTTGTATATCAAAATTGTGTTTGCATGATTTAATAATGACATAAATTCATTGAAATTAACATAACGATTGTGGAAATCCAATACTTAATTATAGAGTTGGAAAAATATTTTTTACATTAACACGGCGATGTCATTTTTGTGAAGCCCATTTTTGTAAAGCAGAGTGCGAAATTTCTCTATAATGCACTTTAGTTACTGATGTCAATTTAATTGTATAATATTGAAAATTGCGAAAGAAAATAATTTTACCTTGCTTGCAATATCAACTTTTTCTATACTAACAAGTATTTGAAGTCGAAATAATTTGGGTAAATCATTTACCCGAAGTTCACAATGTAGAAGTCCATGACCAACTATTGTTGAAAGTCAACTGGAAGTCTTTAGTGAATCTTTCTTTGAAATTTTTTTACATATATTATGAGAGTTTGTTTTAGTCACAAGCCTTACCAAAAATTGCTAAATTTATCAATTAAATTTTTTGATGATTCTATTACTCTATTTGTGGCAGGAATAGCGGATCGATTCTTGGCAATTACATAAAAAAATAAAAAAAAGTTTAATAGAAATTGAATTGCGGATATGAAAAGTAGAATAAAAGTTAATTCGATATTAATATAATTAGAATTGTTAAATTGAATTTGAATAAAATTAGAAGTAAGAAGAAAGCTAGAAAAGATTAGAATTGGAGAAGATCAGAATTAAGTTAATTTGAATAAAAAGTTAGAAGTATGAAGAAAAAGCAAGATTAGAATTCGGAAGAAATAAAAGAATGAAGAAATCAGTTGCGAAGAGCTGAAGATTAGATAGAATAGGATATAAAAATTGTGTAGAATATATAAAGATGACATAGAATATAAAAAATTAAATGTTGTAGGTGGCTAAATGCTCTAAGTAAGCCAGGCCAATAAAATTAAAAAAAACACTATTAAAAATTCAAAGTAAAAAAGATATAAATATATAGAAAACAAGACAAGAAGATGGTAGACATAATAATTGTTTTAAAAATAATTCAGTTTCTCTTTTAATTAACTGGATGGACTTCTGGTAAAAAACTTTTTCGCTTGTAATTATATATCGTTCACCATCTGAAATATTATTACATATATTAATTTTGTTATTTATTTTTTATTTATTTTACTTATTCTGAAGTGAAAAATTTGCTTTAAAAAAGTAGTTATTCTTTTTAGTCTTTGGATACACCCAAATTGACTTGTTCGATGAATTATCAATTAATGGCTTTTTGTGAACGTTTTTCACTGAATTTCTATCATCTAAGATTTTTCTGAGCTTAAAATTATCCGCTGAAACATTTCCAAAACAATTATTATATATTGGAGATGGAAAGGATACAATCGATAAAACTAGATGCTTCAAATTATCGATGGATTATTCTATAATCACTGATTCGAAGGATACATATTTCATACCCTTTTACATAAACTTATACCTATTGTTATTAGAGTATCATAATCCTATTTTTTTTTCAATTGTTTTTTTCTTACCTTATTATTCATCATAATATCTATTTTATAATTTTTTATTATTGAGGATTTTGTTCTTGATAGAAAGCCCTTAACCATGGAACGTAACTAGTTCTGAAACGTTGCAAATAAATAATATTTTCAAATAAACTTATTTTTGTTATTTCCAAACATATATATTATTGAGTTCTGGATAATATTCTAATTATAAAAAATGATAAAACAAATTATAAAATTGATTTTTTGATCAAAATTTGTTTTTTTTCAAACAATGTCGACGTTTCAATGATATGATTGTCTTTCCTCAATATTTGCCTGAATTAATTTAAAATTGCATAAATATAGCGAAAAATCTATATTATGCGATCCTGAGAATATCACTTGAATATAATTATATATATATATATATATATATATATATATATATATACTTTGTTGGAAAACCAGTATGACTTCGGTTATATGTAAATATTATTATACGGAAGATAAACATCTCTTATTAACATTGAAATTTATGAGTAAATATCCTTATAAGATGCATAAATATTGCTAATCAGCATAATTGAATGAATAAAACTTATTAGATAAGAAATATTCTAGCAAATAGCGATGTATTTATCAACATTTTTGTTTTAAATTGCATGTATTAAAATGAAGATCTGTCTGTAAATGTTTATTATGATTTTAAAATCAGTTCTGGGAAAAACAATATTGACTGCACTAATGTACCTAATAATTTATAACTGCATTTTAAAATTTAATGTTAATCATAGTTGCAGGTCTAAACTTTACTGTTTTTGTAAGAATTTTATTAACTTCAAACTACAGGAATATCATTCATACGTTTTCTTACTATACTCTTGCTTATGCCCAAGTAGACGGTTTTTAATGATTCTAAAATTGATTTACACAATTTTTTTTTAAATAATACTGCTTGTAAATATTAAATGTTATGGAAATTAACAAATCACATGATAAGACCATAATAGAGACCTTATATAAAATTATATTCAATTCAGATTGAATGATGCCATGCAGCTATTTTTAACATAATTCGAAACAAACAAATGTAATATGATAAAAAATCTTAATATAATTTTTTAAATATTTAAAATTATAGCATAATCCTTTACACTAATAGTTAGGCTTGCAAAAGACCATCTTGTATTTTTAGTTATCTATATATTTAACAAAACTTTATGATGCCATTTTATTCGCTATTGTATCTGAGTGTTTTACAGAATTATTTTCAAAAAAAATTGTATAAGTACCTACTTATAGCTATCATTTCTCGAAACTTTGGAATTCATATTTTATTTTTGCCATTGATATGAAGAGGAGTCAAGTTTTTCGTTACATAAACTATGGCGTATTAATTTATTATGTGGTTTTGTAATATTTTTTATATCTTTTTCAAATACGTGGAATAAGCTAGCTTATTATAATATTATAATGCTTATTATATAATTCAGTATTTAATGTAAAATAAAGAAATTTATGTATTCGAATAAACTACTGCAATCAAGTGATGGCTGTAATTTGTGTTGGTTTTTATAGTCAATAAATATTATTAGGAAATAATTAATATTTATTGACAATAGAAAATTTTGTATAAAAATTTAAATACTTCACATATTGCCTCAATGTTGTATTAGTTAAATAAGCCAACTGAAACGGATTCAGGACAACTTACAATTTGTAAAAAACTTCTAATTTTTATCATTTGTTATGATAATTATTCGATAGTCATTATTTACATGGCACGTGTTAAGAATCTTATGATATAATCAACTTTTCTTTCTATGATTTTAAACTTTTTAGACCTCATATGCAATTTCAATCAAAACCAGGTGTCAATGGCTAGACCAGGAAATTTTGACGCGGTCCATTATTTCAAATTTTAATAAAAAATTATTAATAAAATAAAAAAATATAAAAAAAAATCCAACAAATGTTTACGAAGAAACTTTCTGGTTAATCTTTACCAAAAACTAATCAGCACGATTTGCAGGTTATATCTTTTCAATGGTTTTCAAATTTTTAAAATCGGTTTAGAATTTTTTAAAACGTCGAAGTAGCATCAAGTTTTCACTTACATACATTTCCCATTTTGGTACCAAACAATTTAGAATATTACTATTCTAAATTATTCTATTTATGATTTTTTATTATTTTATGAGTTATATTGATTGACATTAATTAAATATAATTATAAATATTAGTTACCCTAATGGGTAATTACTATTAGATACAATTTATTAGATCAAGTTAATTTGCCATAATTTTCTAATTGTTCTTATATCTGCTGTAAGGACCAATCAAGCAATTCAGAACGATTTGACACGTCAAAAAAACTAAAAATTATCAAATAGGATTTTTGGACAACGGCATACAATTCTTCTTCGAGAAGTTAATATATTAATTTCATCTATGTCTTCAAATCAAATCAAATTTTTTAGACTGTACATTGAATAATGTATAACTACATTATAATATATTTAATTTATTAAGTAGCTAATTGAAATGAATTAAAATACTCTATTGTTTAAACAAAAGATTAAATTCTGAAGATTATTAGATACCTTATCATCGTCCAATAGAAGTATTCTGCTAAAATCATTAGTAATTGCAACGAATGATTAAGATTTGTAAAATTTATTTATTGATTTCTCGAAGGCTTACAATTAGTAATCCAAACGCCTTTCTATCTAAATCCTGTTATCGTATCGTTATTAGTAGATAAGAAATGTTTTTATCAAACTTGATAGTGGAAAACAAACAAAAATCATTGTCATTTGCCCAAAATTCATTATTTGAACACGGTTAACTAATAAATATACAATATGGGAAATAGTTAAGTAATTAATAGATTCAATCTTATATTTTATTGTCAGTTTAGGTTTCTTGATAAAATACCTTGCACGATGCAATATCTTCTCATATTTTTCGTTTTTCAACTTATCAGCTATACTTTCAAAAATTTAACTAAAGAACATAAAAAAAATATACCCAAATTTTAAAGCAAAGTGATAAAAAAAAAACGTATCAAAAATAGTTCTGAAATTTATATCGACAATGTGCTTCTATAAAAACGCACCAAGTTAATGGATTGTGTAAATATAAGGCTAATTCTCTGATAAAATAGAAATGGTATGGCAACGCTATGTTGAGGGCCTATCTTCGTATGAATTGGTAGCGATGAACGGCCAAAAAGCTATGTATTTGCTGTGCAATCATACGTTTTACTTATAAATCCTAAACTCCAAAACGCACAATTGTCTAACAACAATTCTATCATAAGTGCATTTTTATGTCTCTTTGATAGCACGTGAAGTTAGGTTTTATTTGTGAAACGCCTGATTGCACAGCAAAAATATTGCTTTTTTACCGATTTGCATTATACCGATTCATACAAAGATAGACCCGTAACATAGCATTACCATAACGTTTGTATTTTATCGAAGATTTGGCCAATAATTTACCATAATCGAATATAATTTTTAACAATACATAGTATTCAGGTAAACGCCAACAGCTGGAAATCACGAGAAGACAACTATACTGTTTGTTAAACCAAAAATCTCAGTTGAGCACATGGCATAAACTTCTTCTGTACAAAGTCACGTTAAAACCAATTTGGACGTACGGAATACAACTTTGGGGAACGGCGCGCAAATTCAACATGGCCATAATTCAAAGATTTCAAAACAAGATTTTGAAAGAAATTATAAACGCGCCCAAGTATGTCCCAAATTGGTTGGTTCATACAGATTCGAACATGAACACAGTTAAGGAAAATATTGAAAAATTCAGTCTGAGATACAAGGATAGAATACAGAACCAACCAAACATCAAGGCCAAAAATTTAATAAAATACTATGACTTTGAACGGCTCAGAAGAAAACGGCCTCTTTTTGATATCCTTTAGTAGGCTTTATTTAATTTTTTCACATCAGGACTACATCTATAAGCTAAACATAACCGATATCAAATCGGATCACCACTGGGTGACCTTTCGACCTTTTTTCCTTATTTAATAAACCATTAAAATTATTGAATGTTATTTATAACGACTGATTGTAATTCACAAATGTAAATAAAAAAAACATAGTAGTCAGGTGCTTTATAATAAAATTTACGCTTTTAAATCTTTTTATGAATAATTTAATCAAATATTATTATGTAAATCTTTAATTTTCTTGCAAGATGCCTCTAATATTGAGGTCAGGTTGAACGATTGATACATATTAAGACACGAATTAGAAAAATATGAAAAACTAAAAACTAGGAATATTAGCAAAGAAGCAAATTTTTTTTTTTAAGTGTTATAATAAAAATGATTGTAAGATTAAAATAGATAGTTGCACTTTTCCCAATACGATACTTGCAGCATTATTGCCAGTACATCATATACATAGAAAAACCGCGAATTTCATTAGTGGGAATTGCGTATAATCTCGATGTTAGTTGTCGTCGTTGTCGTTATCATTAATTAAATCGATTGTCTGTTTTCATTGATAATATAAAAGTGGTATTTTCTGAATAGATATAAAAGCGAACAGTTCGATCTCTGAGTTGTTATTGCAATCAATATAATTTTACAAATATGAAGTGTGTGCTCATATTAACAGTTTTGGCTGTTTTTGCCATCAGTTTGACAAATGGCCAACACGTACAAAGGCCGCCTTGTCCGTGTCCAAGAAATTTGGACCCAGTTTGTGCGTCCAACGGCGAAACTTTCTCAAATCCGTGCCTATTCAATTGTGCCAAAGAATTTGAAGCGAGATCAGGAAGAAGTATCGAAATTGCAAGGAGAGGACGCTGTGATGAAAATGCGAACCGTTACGAATATGGAAAATGATGGAATAATGTTATCATTTAATAATATACTAATAGTTAAACAAATAACACAAAATCTACAAATATAGTTCAAATTATTATGATATAATTATAATAAATAATATATTTTTGTAGCAACAAAGTTGTATTTATTAAATTTAATTGTTCATACTTATGTCGTGTTACATTTTAGGAAGTTCTGCAGTGGTAGTTTAGTTGCAGGTTGTAGTAGATTTAAATTTACAGTCAACTCCTATAACGCGGTGCTCTGGAAACGCGGTTTCCATATTATGTGGAGCTGAAATTGCGATAGCACTCCTTTAACGCGATACTCTTGCAGCGCGGTTTCCGTCCAACAGCCCATAAGTTTCTTCCGTGCAGCCTGTGAATAACTCTAGTAACTAGACATTGTAAGAAATTTTAATATAATAATTCATCGACTCTTTTATTTTTTACAACATGTTTATATAAATATGCCAGCTCATTTTATAACTGTGTACGACATCGGTTTTAGTAGTAGTCTAAGAGCCAGTGAACTATTTGACTAACCTGTTTTCTCAAAGCTAGAATTTTTTTTAATAATATTTTATTATCGGTACATTAAGAAAGTGCCGGTCTGGCAAGCATTTAACGATTGCGTCATCATCCCTCGAGTTTTTGAAAATGTAAAAAAACTCATTTTTAATTTAATCGAACGAATTCCATGCGGGCTACATTTAGCGTTACGCGCGGTGTACTGTGCATAGAACTCGTTCGATCGGATAGCAGTGCGCGATGCGTTACGCGCGGGTATACAAACTCTGGTTTCTTCAATTTTTCAATGTGTTCCACAAATTTGATTTAATCAATTTTTGCAGTACTAAAAGAAAAAACAATAGGCTTTCGAATAACGCTAATAAGAAAGTAATTGAACAAAACGCACTATCCGAAAACATTAATTGAAAAATTATTTTATCCTTTTTAGCTAATAATAAATGATTATTTAGCATATATTACTATACATTAAGCGGCCTAAGCCAATATGAGTAGAATCACGTAATTTTTTTTTCGATATCTTTTATGGTTACGCCAAAAATTGAGTTTGAAAAAGGGGCCACTTTGGCATATTTTCAATGATATCTCGGCCATAAGGTGAGATACAAAGTTGAAGTTTGGTATATCGGATGTTTTCAAAATGACCTTCAAAATGGCGTATAAATTATTCAAATACAAGGGTATTAGTCGATCATGTATGGCAATGCGCCCACACCCTTGCGCGTCGTGACTATTATGTACTCGTCTGGCAGACCCTTGCAATCGTCAGAATGGTCTGGCTTTCTACATATGCTTTCTGAACAGTTACAAGAGTACTCCCTCAAAATTTGAGCCTTGTGAAAGCAAGTTAAAAAAATGAGTTTTTTTACATTTTCAAAAACTCGAGGGATGATGACGCAATCGTTAAATGCTTGCCAGACCGGCACTTTCTTAATGTACCGATAATGAAATATCATTAAAAAAATTTCTAGCTTTGAGAAAACAGGTTAGTCAAATAGTTCACTGGCTCTTAGACTATAGTGTCAGAGGTATTTCACAATACGCGGTTCAGTTGGTGACCAACTCTTCCCTAAATAAATCTGAAGTAATTGTCGAACTAAACTGTTTTTAGTTTAGTTTTTATAAGAATTTTATCATATTCTTACAAATACTATTCTTTCATTGATCTCCTTTAAATAATACATCCGAGTTTGGTTAGGTATTACACGGTACGCGTTTACCGCATTTATCGCGTTATAGGAGGGTTGACCATATTTAAAATAATTTTCTTAAGCTTGCTTTGGTTTTGTATGAGATGGGTCTCGGTCCTTCAAACACAGATTTCAGGTGTGATACCTTCTTCCGTGATTGAAATATATATCTAAATAAAATGAAAATAGCTTTTTGGGGTAATGCTATTACTAAAACAGAACGTGTACTAAATTATTGGATGTTTTTTAACTTCCCGTAGGGTAAAGTAAGTTATTGTAATGGGCCGAAAATCGGAATTGAAAATTTTTACATTTCTCGACGTTTTGAAGGTTTCTGAACGTTTTGGCATACCTCAGAAAAAATGGATGCGTGTGTGTGTGTGTGTGTGTGTATGTATGTGTGGATACAAATTTCCAGTCACGTTTTAGAGCGCACGGATCAACCGATTTGAATGGTTCAAAAAACATCCGATTCCTATTGATAGGGAAAAGAGCTGATTAGTTTTTGGCAAAGGCAGGTCCAGCCGTTTCGGAGATACGGAGCAAAGAGTGCAGAAAATAGAAATCGTATTTTTGAGAGAACGGAGTATCCGATTTGAATGATCTAAAAATCATTCAATTAGTAATGATTGGGAGAAGTGTTTATTAGTTTTTGGCAAAGGCAGGCCCAGCCATTATGAAGATACGGAGCTAAATATGTAAAAAATGGCAGTTTTTGAGAGAACTAAGCGTCCGATTTAAATGATTCAAAGAACTTTCTGCTTGTCTTAACAAAATAATCGATTTTGGAAAAAAAATTGTCCCATTTTTTTTTTTCTTTTCTTTATTTTTTTTTTTTTTTTAGTTTTTTGTATATCGAAAATATTTATTTTTAATTCTGACTATAGTTCTAATATACTTTACAAATAATTTCAACAACTCTGCAATTCAGTTTATATAATATTTATAAATATTAGACAATGTTACAATATTTATAATAATCTATTTGAAAACATTCAGTAATCCTCGAACATTTCGTTACGGTACGGGAAGTTCCAGCAATTTGCCTTAAGGCACGATGCCACCCACCCCACTAGTTTTTTTAATTTTTCAATATAATTTATAACTGGTTGAGGGTAACATTTCATAAAATATGTGTAAATAATTGACTTAAAAAAATAGATTTGGCACGTTATAAAATAATGACAATACTTTAAAATTTTGATACAGGCGCATAATATTTTAGGGCGATTGCTATGCATCTTAAAAAGGTTCATTTAAGTCGTAAAAAAATTGCAACTTTTAATTACAGAGAAACTTTTCGGTCAATCTTTACCAAAAACTAATCAGCACGATTCACAACTTTCTTTCTAATATTCATAATTATACTTGAAATATTTTGATTGCAATAACTACTTTTAATAATCATTTTTATATTATTTCTCGAAGTATTTACAGTTTAAACAGTTAAACAGTTTAAAATCGGTTCAGAATCTTTGGCCATTGCATGGAACTGTAAATTTGGCACTTTTCTGCGGATTCTAAAGAAACGGCTCGACCGATCGCCGCGAAAAACTAAATAATGCGAGTACTTGTTAAGTTACATCGAATTGCTTTTAAATTTTTGAAATCGGTGCATCCGTTTTTGAGAGAACGTCTACGAAAGGTCAAAAATTGGCACACATACGCACACACATATAGCTTTTCCAAATCATCCGGACATCAAAAAGTTTCGGGTTTAAATCTCTGTCTCGGACAACCAGATAACGAGCGATTCCCAAAGTGGAATCCATTTCGTCCTTGGACATATAGATCACTAATATGTTTCTGAATGAACCACTAGGCTGCCTTCTTATTAAATTAAAAATATGTTCCAAATAAACAGGACATTCATTGAGTTTTATTCTAAAAGCGATTAGTCGTAGGTAATAAATGTTATAACCATTAATTTTTTGAATGTGGTTTAAAAAAAATATATTATTGTAAAGTAGTGATTTTTATGAGAAGGTGAAAAATTGTAGAAAAAATACAATTTTGCAAGATGGAAATTGCCAAATGAAGTTAAAGATTAGTGGTTGTACGTACTTGCGAATTTTAAAACATCATGAACCAACTTTTTTTTATACATACATTAGTTACGAAAGACGTGATTCTGATCATCATTTTAATATTTTATGATATTGATTTTGTAAATATGTACTTTTATCATAAAATCATTTTTATATTAAAAAGAAAGAATTTTTCTTTGTGGTCAAGACATTAATAAACGTTATCCAACTCTAAAATGTAAAGTTGAAAATCGCGCGAAAGAATTCAGTTAACTTCACTGCTTTACCAACATCGGGGACTAAAATTTCGACCAAATGTCATGTCGATTTTTGTCAGGTTATATATCATAGAATAAAAGTGAAAATGGCTTCTGTAACAAAAGTGCCGGATGAAAATTTAGAAGAAGAAATAGAAAATGAATTGGAAAATGATGACGAAGTAGGTGATCCTGCCGCTCCTCAGGAAGGCTCAAAGAAGAAGAGGAAAAAGAAAAAAAAGAGAAACACTTCTCAGAACGTTGAAGAGGTAACTTCACAATTGGAAGAAACCGCATTAGATGACCAAACAAATGTGGAGCAAGATCAGGAAAGTGGAGACAAGAAAAAGAAGAAAAAAAGAAACCGAAATAAAGCTAAGAAGGTGCAAACCGACCCTCCAAGCATACCAGTTTCCGAACTCTTCGCCGATGGAGTCTTTCCTGAAGGTGAAATCATGGACTATCCTCCCACTAAGGATGGTAGAACGGCTAAAGATAGATTCACCAGCGAGGAGAAGAGAGCTTTAGATCTGATGCACAATGACATTTACAATGAGCTTAGACAAGCTGCTGAAGCCCATCGTCAAACTAGGCAACACATGCAACGATGGATCAAGCCAGGCATGACTATGATAGAAATTTGTGAGGAATTAGAAAACACTGCCAGAAAATTGATTGGCGAAAATGGCTTAGATGCAGGTTTAGCTTTTCCTACTGGCTGTTCTAGGAATCACTGTGCTGCTCATTATACTCCAAATGCTGGGGATAACACTGTACTCGAGTACGATGATGTGACCAAAATAGATTTTGGTACTCATATAAAAGGGCGTATTATTGACTGTGCATTTACTTTGACATTCAATCCCAAGTATGATAAATTATTAGAAGCTGTCAAAGATGCTACTAACACTGGAATTAAAGCAGCAGGGATTGATGTTCAACTTTGTGATATAGGTAAGATAGGTTTTAGCACATTTAATTTATTGATGTATACAATATTTTTTAAACTTTAGTCAAATATTTATGAATATCCATAAAATTTGATCATTATTATTTATTATAAGCTTATTATATTTGGGGAATAATTAGTTTTAAATATTAATTTGTAGGAGCTGCTATCCAAGAGGTAATGGAATCTTATGAAGTTGAACTTGATGGAAAAACATATCAAGTCAAAAGCATAAGAAATCTTAATGGTCATTCTATTAGTCCTTATCGAATACACTCTGGTAAAACTGTACCAATAGTGAGAGGCGGTGAGACAACTAGAATGGAAGAAAATGAGTTCTATGCCATTGAAACTTTTGGCTCAACCGGTAGAGGAGCCGTTCATGATGACATGGACTGTTCTCATTACATGAAAAACTTTGATATGCCATATGTTCCATTGCGTTTACAATCATCTAAAACTCTTTTGAATATTATTAACAAAAACTTTAGCACTCTTGCTTTCTGCAAACGTTGGTTAGATAGAGCAGGTGCTACAAAATATCAAATGGCATTGAAGGATTTGTGTGATAAGGGAGTTGTGGAGGCCTATCCACCACTATGCGATGTGAAAGGTTCATACACTGCACAATATGAGCATACCATAATGCTGAGACCTACCTGTAAAGAAGTTGTTTCCCGAGGGGACGATTATTAAAATAAAGTTATTGAATTTGTTTGTTAGCAGTTTTGATTTATATAAATTGTATATTTCCAATAATATAAATTACTGTTTTGCTACATTGTTTGTATATTTATGGATAATTTGTTTAATCTCTTTACATGAAAGGTTCTGATAAAACATGGAACTATTGCTTGTATGTGTATAGATTTTTTTTTTTTATTACAGTATTTAAGCATAAACTCTCGAAAATGCTACACATGTAGCAAATAAAAAACTTCCAAATTGTTCTCAGATAGATCCATTCATTTAGTATTTTGAAATTCAGTTTGAGCTATCTATATCCACATGAAATAAAAAAAATTCTTTTCATATTATAAAATAAATCTTCATATAAAAATGCATACATCTTTTTGGTGGGTACATGACTTAAGTTAGTTCATAACATTTTAAACATTTAAAAAAAAACTTAACAATTAATAAGTCATACAAAACAAATCACAACCAGCTTGTACTATATTCATCTGACTTTCTTACACGCTCCACCAATAGCTCTGCCAAATTTTCAGTTCCTAAAAATACAATATCATAATTTCACATTTTGAACAGCAACAACAATTTTTACTACCTTCATATAAAATAAGCTCATAAGTATTTTTATATTCCGGCAAGCTTTCCAAAATATGGCTGAGAGTATTGTAAAATTGCTTAACAATTTCTTCACTATGCTCTCTTATATGTGCTGCAAAGTAAAAATTTTATTTCAGATAAGATATATATATATAACACTTTGACTTCTTAATAAATGCATGTACCTGAACAAGGTGCTTTTCCTATACATGTTTGATATAGTGTATGTAATGGAGTTGCACCTTCAGCAACCACATACAATGGCTTCTAAAGAAATTATATATAATTACAATAAAATAAAACAAACAAACAAAAATGTAATATTTTATAACAACTTTCCTGCACATGGCCTTCCATTTCAGACAAATGAATTTTATAGACAGAATTTTTATATGATCGTCCTATGATTCCAGCAACATTCCGTTGTATCGATTCTAGAGACTGGTAAAATATTATAAATTATGTTACTTATTTTTCAGATCAAATGATTCAAGTGAAATGTTTACCTTGCAAGCTTCCATCATACCAGGAGGCGCATGGGTAACCAGCGATGGAGAAAAATACATTGAGAGCGGGATTAAAATAAACAATTTTTTCACAGGTATTGTAATATTTTCATTTGCCTCGTATTTCTAAAAAAAAAGTTTTATTTGAAACACTTGCAAACAAATAAAAACTATCGTTATTATTCTATTATTTTTCTACTATACTGACATCCCAAAATTGTTTTTCTGAATTTTCAAATTATCTCAAAATTAAATTAACTGCTTTTTTTTAATTTCATTATCTTCTACTTTCTTTAACACAATTTTGAAAAGTAAACTCTTTTCCAATTGATGAGAAATTCATTTAAAAAAATTTCTGACTTAACTTTTTGCTTCAAAAAAAAAAAAATAGAAAAATTATTCTTTTTTAAGGAAACAAAAGGATCTTACTTCAATATTCTCTCTGATGCCCACATTATCATCACCATTATCGGGCAAAATTTTATTTAAATATCCATAAAAATAACTATGAGCCATTCCACTCCCATAGTCTAAACCTCCACCAGCTTGGATAAACTTAATATGATCACTTTTCGACTCAAACTGAAAAATGATTAATAATCAATCGTTCCATTCAAATAAAAGAACTGATAACATACTCCATTAGTGATAAAAAAAAAATGAAATTGAATGATAACAAATATATTTCAGAGGCAGTTGTAGCACAAAAAGAACTCTTTACAGTTGAAATAAAATTTTGAATTAAATGTGCAACAAGCTAATCTCATTCTTTTTTATAGCAATTAATTTTCAATAATCTACCAACTTGTGGACGTACAATATTAAAATGCTTTTGCATCCAATGAAAAATAACATTGGAAATTATTATCACAATCCCATCAACTGTAATATGGAGACCTACATGAAGCCATTTGGTAAAAAGAAAACTGAATAATGTTACCAAAAGAGTGTAACACTGATAATTTGGCTGATTGCGTCTTATATGCTCATATATGTTTTGCCCACGTACATAATTTGTGTAAATGTCATAAACTCTGAATATTATTTCTCCAAGAACAAGTCCAACTAGGCAATACATGGAAATTGTCACTGTTAACAAAGAAAAATAATTAATTTTGATTGATTGCATATATTTAATATATTATGCTTACGGAATAATTCGACGTCCAGAGACATTGTTTGAGTGGGTACTACTTATTGTCATTTGAATAAAAAGTTATAAATGTTGAAATTGTTTAAAGCAAATAAAACGGTTGAAATAGATCATTCCAGTTCTAGGGGTATATTTTGAGAAAAATATTCTTTTACTACATGATTTACTACCTAACTATAAGCTAACTCATTTTAACATTTCTAAATGATTCAACTTCTTCATGATATCAAACAATTAAAAAAAACAACACCTGATCCATGACAATCGAATTTATTTAGAAACGCATTAAACTAGGGCATTAAACCTATAAGTTGCAAATGTTAAATTTAGGGTTACATTCGTTGATCCACATTTTTGTCATCAGAAAATCCGCTAATAATAGTCCGAGCACCCATGACACTATTGTATCACCATGTAATTCGAAAACCTAATATATTTGCCAATTTGCCTTTATCTCTAATTGTCAATTATGAATATTATGTCTAAAAATCAGCACGTATAATTTGCCTTGTTTGTAATGTATGTTATCGACTCGTGTTTCACAGGTTTTAGATTAAAATCTGTTTATTCTAGTTCATTTTAATAGTTTTGTCAGACTAAGTTATTTTTTTTAATCTGGCAACACAAAAACATTTAGGAAAATGCATAGATAAAAGAAGAGTATAAGAGAAAATGTCATTTTTGAATCGATAGTAAGGATGAAATGATGAAATATAAAATTTGAAAGCATATTAGCAAAAGATTTTGATTAATTAAGGAACTTGAGATATCCGTATATGATTATAAATCCGTTAAGTTGTATTAAACGAACTTCACTTTTGTATATGTGCCAACCTAAAGAGAACAATACTATTTTCGTATGTTGATTACGCATTTTATTATAATTTTGACATAAGTGCTAATTTTGACTAGCTGTGTTAAACATATTGTAATATTTCACAAATATTAACTGTGTGTGCATATTATAGTGAAAGCCATCATGTCGTTATTCGGTTCGATCATGGGAGATTTAGATGATGATCCATTTTTTGGGTATGCTTTTGTTTTACATATAAAATTATGATTGCTCGATTTTGGCACATGTGTCGAGATTTACTAAATTCACTGTTACTTCCAAGCAAATGTTACATAATAAAAATGTCCCTTTTTCCAGTGCTCACATGCGTTCCATGCGCCAGATGAATAACATGATGAATTCACTTTTCGCGGATCCTTTTGGTATGATGGGCGGCTTCGGAATGGGTGGCCCACCGGCCCTTACAATGGGTTCTAGACATAGTATGGTGCCATTTGGATTTCCTCCTATGCCACAATTGAATATGAACAGATTGCTAAGTGGTATGAGAATCGTTTTAAAATTTTTTTCCTATAAATATGTATTGTTCAAAATTAGTTTTTTTTTTAAATGTTTTTATTGATCTTAGTTGTTTATTAATTTTATTTTAAGTGCCCTCGTTAAAAAATAATTTTATAAAGGATAATAAAACGTTTTTTGAAATAATTCTTAGTTTTTATTTTAAAACTTGAATAATATTGCTTTTGTTTCATTTGAACTGATTGATGTGTGGGTATCAACAAAATGATATTGAGGATAATTACACTATATATGGTGCTACAAAACTTATACATCTAGTATATTTCTAATTTTTGACTCAAATTTACAATACCATGTTTAACATAGTACTTCCATAGCATGACATGCCCTTATGCAGTTTGAGTATTGCGAACATTATACTTACTTTGTTACTTTTATAGCATTGTTTTGCTCTAACACAGATCGGGTATTGGTAAAACAGTAATAAAATATGAAATATAAAGCTATATAAAGCAAACTTTATTTAATTTAAAATTACAACATCACTGTACAACAGCTCTATAAACTTAATTAAATCTTTGCGAAGATACCTCATTTGGCATTTTCTATTTGAGTACATATGTTCTATCAAATTTTTTGCAGAAATCTTCATATGTATTTTGTTTTTGGCTATGCAGATAGCCTTATTGTTAGAATATTTCTGCGTAAATAGCCCTCAACCTTTTTTAAAGATATTATTAGAAGATAGAAGTGGAAGATAATAAGTAGTACTGCTATCAGAAATCCATGGTGAGGATCCTAGCAAAGGTGAACATGAAAAAATTAAAGTTTAATTTAATGTATAAAATGTAAAAAAGGCATTGATTTAGCAGAACAGCTAGTAATATTATTTAAAAAAGAAATAAGCACGAAATTTGAACAGGTATTTTACAAGTGCTTAGCATCATATTAGGAAATTTTTAAAGATCTTTTACTTAAAGCAAGCATTTTAATATAAGTTTTTTTTGTGTGAGCTGGTGGTAATGGAAAAATGTTTAAAGGATGAGGATAATTTGTCAGTAATTATATATGATGAAGAAAATATTATATAATTCTTGTAATGAATCATGAATTTTACTATGAAAACATAATAGTGTGTTCTTTCTTAATTTTGTAAACCTAATCTTTTTTTGTATGATTCCATATGACACAGTAGTTTTTGGAACATAATTCTCTTTTTATACAGGTATTACCTGTATTTATATATGCTAATTTATAATAATAATTTATATGAATATAATAATTATAAGTATATATAATATCTTAATGGCTTTTTCTTGAATTTTTTATAAATAATTATTTACATATTTATTCAGGTTCTCTAGATTCTGGCTTGGGGGAACATGGGTTTAGTAGTAGTAGTGTGATGTCTATGAGCATGACTTCTGGCCCAGACGGACGACCACAGGTCATACAAAGTTCATCAAGCACCAGAACTGGTCCCGGAGGTATTAGGGAAACAAAACGAACTCACATTGATTCTAGAAGTGGAACTAAGAAAATGGCTATAGGTATAGAACTAATTATATATTACTTTGGTAATGTGAATACTTTCTAAACAATAAATGATATGTAATTAAAAATGTAGCGGTTATGTTGGCTTTATTGCTGAATTTAATACAATATAATAATTCTGTTATATTATGAAAACATTTATCAATGCATTTTTTTTGTATAAAATCAATTCTTTTTCCTTCAAAATACTTCAAACTGAAACTAATAGATTATTATTACTAGGTCATCATATTGGATCTCGTTCACATGTGATTGAACGTGAACAAAATACTATTTCTGGAGATCAAGAAGAAAGACAAGAGTTTATTAACCTAGAGGAAGAGGAAGCTGAGGATTTTAATCGTGAGTTTGAACAGAAAGCTCGTGAGAGTTTCCATGGACATTCAATTGCTCGTAGGCATTCCGGACTCCCACAAATTACTTCTGGAAGTAATGCTACTGGTGCTGGAGGGTAAGCTACTTTGAATAGAATATATGAAACATTTGTGGTTAATTATAATTATTGCCATTAATTTAATGGTAGTATATGAAAAGAAAGCTAGTGCCAGTTATATAAACACATGTTAGTATTGCCATTAGTTTCTAACTTTATAAGATTTATAATTACAACTGGTTACAATATTGCCTACAACAGCGAAAAAAAATCAGTAAGCAATAATTTCAATCTGTAAAGATTTGACAAAACTACATCTTCCTATATATTTTTTTTAATTTCCTTAATTCACATTCAATTTGTCTTTAAATTCATATTAGGCTTTATTTATGATTTGCATGTAATTTTTATTAGTTCCATGTTCCTGTATTGTTTTCGAATAGTTTTCTTATACATTAACTGTATTATTTAATTCTTCGAGTAATTGTGAAGAATGAAATTATTGAAATTTACCAATCTGGATAACGAGAAAAAGTTCGTACTTTTCATTTCTGTTTTGATTGCTTTTTGATACATATGTATGAGTTGCTCACTATTTCAAGAGTTTGTCCCGCCTTTTGTTTTACAATTAGTTGTGCCTCGAAGAGTCAAATATCTTTTTGTTGCTATTTGAAAACTATTCAAAATTGAATGGAGAGCATTAAATCTATTTTGAAAATTTGTTTTTCGCAAGTATGTTTTTCTTTATTCTGATTCTTGATAAAGAACTTCTCAAAAGTTATATTGCTTAATGCACATGCAAATTTATTTACATTGGATATATGCTGGATATTGAACATCTTTTGCTGTATCATAGTTCGATATAGATTAGATAGTTCATTATTAGCTTAGTGCTATTCAAGTAAATTTGTATTCTAGTTATTAAAATAAGTTTTTTTATTCAACATTTGATACATTCCTCTAAATTATTGAAATATGAGTAGGAACATTGTTTACAATATCTTGAATAGCACTATTTCTATGTATGTGCTTATATGTACAGATGTATATGCACGTATGTATGGATTGTTATATAGGAACCTTGTATATAATAATTTTTTTTATGAATTTATTTTTCAGTTGCAAAAACTTGATTTTTTTGCAGAAAAATATATTCTTTAATATATACTATTTGTAACATAATCTTAACTTTGGATACAATTAATTTATTAGACTTTTATGAATTGATATCAAAGATCATTTTAAGATTTTAAAGTTTATGTTCAAAAAATCTTATTCATCAAATTTCTGATTCATTTGATTCTGATTTAAGATGTTTTGCATGATTCCTATAAGATTTTTAAATCCATGGTTCCTATATATATATATATATATATATATATATATATATATATATATATATATATGCATTGAATGTATACACCGTGTTCTGCATGTGATTTTCCTACCGCTCGCCAGATGGCGCTCGCGTATATCCGCCGGAAGCGCCGGCGGAAACGCACGACGTAGTTTGCGCACGCCGTCGCCGAATTTGTTGGCGCTGCCCGCTCCAGTATCAGGACACCATTCACCTAGGACGAGTACCAGGTTAGTGATATATTTCTTTCTATTTACATATTTAGAGCCAAGTTAAACAGGGATATTTATCAAATATCACACGAAACTATTACTATTTAATTGTATTCAAGGAATATAATTGATTGATCTATATCAATCTATATATGTCTAATATCCTAAATCTATATATATTTTGTAGTCAATTTTAATTTTAATTCCAGATTTACTAGCTAATGCATATAATCAATGAATAAAGTTATTGATATTTTTTTCATCAGTAATGTATCACTCAAATTTTGTGTATGATTTGTTGTAACTTATGCTTTAGTTGAATTAATTCCACTGTAATCCGTGAACTGTAGTTCTTTACTTCATAACCTTTAGTGGTAAGTTCATTGTGGATAAAAATGTGCTTCTTATGAAGTATTTGCCTAAATTCTCGGCTTGGAATCCAAGTTGTTAAACTATTATAAACTTCAAACTTACTGCTAAGAGTTATGCAAATAAGTTTCTTTAAAGTCGAAGTGTGGTGACATTAAATAATGAATGGGTTATATGTAGTGCATTTATTATTGGAATGTTTATAGATATTGTTCAATGTACATAATGTATTATTGTAGAATGAATATGACTAGAAATCTGAAGTGTGCGCATTTTGCTTGATGTCTTCATCATTTCAACATCATGCTTTATTAAGGGTGTCATCAATTCCGAAAATCATCATTACTAATCATACTTAACAGGATCTTTGTCTGTGCGAATTTTCAATTGTTGCATGTATCCATTACGAACTATTAAAACTAAATAAATTTAATGTTCTAACATTTACTTCGTTCACTGCTTTTATTTACACCGCTTGTTTCCAAAGAGAATTAAGAACATTCTCGCATATATCTAATATGATTGTCATTTACTTCATATATTATTTTTATCTTGTTATAATCAACAATACTTTTAATTATTCTGTTATAAAACGAATTGAAACATAGCTAAAAAGTATATTTATCCGATATTCTTAAATTAAAATGTTTTCCTGGGTTACAGGTACCTTAGGAGGCATTATTAGATTAATCACGAAACCGTTTCTCGTGAGTATTTTAGTAACAAATGATTTGTTTAATTAATTCAGTTAGAATTCAGTTCGCTCGTTTATTGTTAATTCTAAAGATGATGTATTGCTGTTTGCAGAACTATTGATATTTGGTTTTGATTACTACTTTATTCAATTTGCTTGTGCTGTTATAAAAATATTTTCTATAAGTGCTTGTTTTTGTTAATATCTATGCTTTATTTCTAATATTATCCTCAATTTGAAATTAACTTCACAGTGGTTTTGCATCGTTATCGATATTTGTTAAATACAATGCGCTATATTTCGTCAATATCAATTTCTAAATGATCAGTTTTTTTACTCAAAAGTGAATACGATTTTATGATGAAATATGGATAAACACCTAAACAATTATATTGGCTTTAAATTTTAAAACAAACATTCGAATATTTAAGGAGCTTGATATTCAATATAGTACTTTTCAGTATTTGGTATATGTACTTTTTGTATATCCAAGTATAGGTAATTAAGAATAAACAAAGGTCTCAAAGAAATTTTGACTACTATCATTATCTAGTAGATCAGGTTATACGTGTGGTAAATGTTCATTTGAATTTATTTTTTTAATTTAATGACTATTCTATTATATCACTCTTGATTAGCTGGTATTTTACAATAATGGTTACTAGTAGTATTAACATATTTTTATCTAATTGCTATACATAATCAATAATGATTAACGTATTCACAGTTGTATTGATTGTGAATCTTAAAAATTATCGTCGATCTGACGTTTATGGCATTTATTATTTGGTTATTATAGTGGAAAACTTTGTTATTGATGTCAACAGCTTATTAAATAAATCACATTTCTATTAAAAATTTGCTCATTGCATGTGCATTGTATTTTAATATGCTTTGCTAATTACCAACAGTTAATTTTTTGATTAACATGGCTCTTTAACAAAAGCAATGTGTTAATTTTATCATTATTATTGTATTATCTATAATAATATAACCTACATATTTTTGTAGATGAGAGTATTATATTGTATATAAAACTAATTTTCTTTTAGTAAAAGGGTAAAAAGCTTACTGCAGGAAATGATTAGTACAAACCAGTATTTTCCTCTTTCGTTTTTTTGCCTCCAATGTAATCAAGGCGACTTCGTCGTACCAACTATCGCCTAAGCCGTACTTGCTTTATAGATTTCAGTCTAGGACCTTTGAGTTAAACGGGTCGAACATAATAATTAATGTAAAACCTAAAATAAAACAATTTCAAAGTAACAAATTTACTCATAAAATTATTAAGTCTCTAAGTGCTAAGAAATGAAAGTGTGGAAAGAACTTTGGAAAATGATATTTCATCATTATTATTTCGCATTTAACTAAAAAAAATCATAGTACCAGTAAGGTGTTTTGCACAGACACTAATTAAGCCGCAAGGTCTTCAGAAGTTTAAAATTATAACTTCTTACCCAATCTTAACAAATATAAATAATCATTAAAAAGATAAAAATTGAGTATTATTTTGACGGCAATGACCAAAAGGCTTACGAAAGTCAAAAAGTATTAGTAGAAACTTCACGGAAAACTTACTTTCTGATTATTTCTCTTTCACGAAGATAAAATATAGCCGAGTTATACAAAAGAAATCCAATTGATAAAAGAAATTTCCTTATTTTCACTTCTGCTTTTTGTGTTTTTCTTGCAAATAATTTAATCAATCTTTTCCTCACACATCAGTGTTTTCTGTGTGTTAATAACTTGTTTTTTTAATTTTTCTGCAATAAAAAAGTAAATTAGGCAGAAATGCTGGTTATTGGCCATATTTTTTTTTATTTGTTGACTTTGTATACACGTACATTAGTCTTATACATTTAAGTTATCTTCACAATTTTATTTTATTTGATTGTATAAAATTATATAGCGTGCCATATATCCTTTTGTTGTCAATAATGTTAAAAATTGGTTGGAAGGGTAATTTTTGCCTTACTATCTTCCTTCATAGTTCTTGTCTACCTTTTTCCCATTTTTTGCACCCCATAATGGCGTGCTCAGCATCCGCCTTAGTCGCTCCATCCAAGCAATAGCATATTGAATTGACTATATTGCTATAACAGCCTTCAGAACATTTTGCTTAAGTTGATAGAAAATTGTGCCACATGTTTGGATATGTACTGTTCACTTTTCCTGCTTTTCCTTATTTCGACTTTTTAGCTTGGTGGGTTATATTGGCATATTGGTTCTAACATGTTTCATGGCGTCAATATCTTATCTTGCTGAATTACTTCACAATTAGAAAATTTATATGGATTCGAGGATAATGTTGGGTTTTTTACATGTTGAATCGTTAAATATTCCGGTCTGTCATAAATCGTCTGCTTCAGGATAATCCAAAACCTTTGACTTATTGGTTTCAGTATCGCAAGACATCCGTACGCAGCCACATCAAGGCGCGCCATTCGGCAAATGAAATCAGTTTCGGGGCACGGAGCCTCTTCATCAAATGAT
>NW_020538040.1:19370287-19407505 GCF_003426905.1 Ctenocephalides felis | reverse complement strand
AATGACATTTACAATGAGCTTAGACAAGCTGCTGAAGCCCATCGTCAAACTAGGCAACACATGCAACGATGGATCAAGCCAGGCATGACTATGATGAGAAATTTGTGAGGAATTAGAAAACACTGCCAGAAAATTGATTGGCGAAAATGGCTTAGATGCAGGTTTAGCTTTTCCTACTGGCTGTTCTAGGAATCACTGTGCTGCTCATTATACTCCAAATGCTGGGGATAAACACTGTACTCGAGTACGATGATGTGACCAAAATAGATTTTTGGTACTCATATAAAAGGGCGTATTATTGACTGTGCATTTACTTGACATTCAATCCAAGTATGATAAATTATTAGAAGCTGTCAAAGATGCTACTAACACTGGAATTAAAGCAGCAGGGATTGATGTTCAACTTTGTGATATAGGTAAGATAGTTTTAGCACATTTAATTTATTGATGTATACAATATTTTTTAAAACTTTAGTCAAATATTTATGAATATCCATAAAATTTGATCATTATTATTATTATAAGCTTATTATATTTTGGGGAATAATTAGTTTTAAATATTAATTTGTAGGAGTGCTATCCAAGAGGTAATGGAATCTTATGAAGTTGAACTTGATGGAAAAACATATCAAGTCAAAAGCATAAGAAATCTTAATGGTCATTTATTAGTCCTTATCGAATACACTCTGGTAAAACTGTACCAATAGAGAGGCGGTGAGTGAGACAACTAGAATGGAAGAAAATGAGTTCTATGCCATTGAAACTTTTGGCTCAACCGGTAGAGGAGCCGTTCATGATGACATGGACTGTTCTCATTACATGAAAAACTTTGATATGCCATATGTCCATTGCGTTTACAATCATCTAAAACTCTTTTGAATATTATTAACAAAAAACTTTAGCACTCTTGCTTTCTGCAAACGTTGGTTAGATAGAGCAGGTGCTACAAAATATCAAATGGCATTGAAGGATTTGTGTGATAAGGGAGTTGTGGAGGCCTATCCACCACTATGCGATGTGAAAGGTTCATACACTGCACAATATGAGCATACCATAATGCTGAGACCTACCTGTAAAAGAAGTTGTTCCCGAGGGGACGATTATTAAAATAAAGTTATTGAATTTGTTTGTTAGCAGTTTTGATTTATATAAATTGTATATTTCCAATAATATAAATTACTGTTTTGCTACATTGTTTGTATATTTATGGATAATTTGTTTAATCTCTTTACATGAAAGGTTCTGATAAAACATGGAACTATTGCTTGTATGTGTATAGATTTTTTTTTTTTATTACAGTATTTAAGCATAAACTCTCGAAAATGCTACACATGTAGCAAATAAAAAACTTCCAAATTGTTCTCAGATAGATCCATTCATTTAGTATTTTGAAATTCAGTTTGAGCTATCTATATCCACATGAAATAAAAAAATTCTTTTCATATTATAAAATAAATCTTCATATAAAAATGCATACATCTTTTGGTGGGTACATGACTTAAGTTAGTTCATAACATTTTAAACATTTAAAAAAAAACTTAACAATTAATAAGTCATACAAAACAAATCACAACCAGCTTGTACTATATTCATCTGACTTTCTTACACGCTCCACCAATAGCTCTGCCAAATTTTCAGTTCCTAAAAATACAATATCATAATTTCACATTTTGAACAGCAACAACAATTTTTACTACCTTCATATAAAATAAGCTCATAAGTATTTTTATATTCGGCAAGCTTTCCAAAATATGGCTGAGAGTATTGTAAAATTGCTTAACAATTTCTTCACTATGCTCTCTTATATGTGCTGCAAAGTAAAATTTTATTTCAGATAAGATATATATATAACACTTTGACTTCTTAATAAATGCATGTACCTGAACAAGGTGCTTTTCCTATACATGTTTGATATAGTGTATGTAATGGAGTTGCACCTTCAGCAACCACATACAATGGCTTCTAAAGAAATTATATATAATTACAATAAAATAAAACAAACAAACAAAAATGTAATATTTTATAACAACTTTCCTGCACATGGCCTTCCATTTCAGACAAATGAATTTTATAGACAGAATTTTATATGATCGTCCTATGATTCCAGCAACATTCCGTTGTATCGATTCTAGAGACTGGTAAAATATTATAAATTATGTTACTTATTTTTCAGATCAAATGATTCAAGTGAAATGTTTACCTTGCAAGCTTCCATCATACCAGGAGGCGCATGGGTAACCAGCGATGGAGAAAAATACATTGAGAGCGGGATTAAAATAAACAATTTTTTCACAGGTATTGTAATATTTTCATTTGCCTCGTATTTCTAAAAAAAAAGTTTTATTTGAAACACTTGCAAACAAATAAAAACTATCGTTATTATTCTATTATTTTTCTACTATACTGACATCCCAAAATTGTTTTTCTGAATTTTCAAATTATCTCAAAATTAAATTAACTGCTTTTTTTTAATTTCATTATCTTCTACTTTCTTTAACACAATTTTGAAAAGTAAACTCTTTTCCAATTGATGAGAAATTCATTTAAAAAAATTTCTGACTTAACTTTTTGCTTCAAAAAAAAAAAATAGAAAAATTATTCTTTTTTAAGGAAACAAAAGGATCTTACTTCAATATTCTCTCTGATGCCCACATTATCATCACCATTATCGGGCAAAATTTTATTTAAATATCCATAAAAATAACTATGAGCCATTCCACTCCCATAGTCTAAACCTCCACCAGCTTGGATAAACTTAATATGATCACTTTTCGACTCAAACTGAAAAATGATTAATAATCAATCGTTCCATTCAAATAAAAGAACTGATAACATACTCCATTAGTGATAAAAAAAAATGAAATTGAATGATAACAAATATATTTCAGAGGCAGTTGTAGCACAAAAAAGAACTCTTTACAGTTGAAATAAAATTTTGAATTAAATGTGCAACAAGCTAATCTCATTCTTTTTTATAGCAATTAATTTTCAATAATCTACCAACTTGTGGACGTACAATATTAAAATGCTTTTGCATCCAATGAAAAATAACATTGGAAATTATTATCACAATCCCATCAACTGTAATATGGAGACCTACATGAAGCCATTTGGTAAAAAGAAAACTGAATAATGTTACCAAAAGAGTGTAACACTGATAATTTGGCTGATTGCGTCTTATATGCTCATATATGTTTTGCCCACGTACATAATTTGTGTAAATGTCATAAACTCTGAATATTATTTCTCCAAGAACAAGTCCAACTAGGCAATACATGGAAATTGTCACTGTTAACAAAGAAAAATAATTAATTTTGATTGATTGCATATATTTAATATATTATGCTTACGGAATAATTCGACGTCCAGAGACATTGTTTGAGTGGGTACTACTTATTGTCATTTGAATAAAAAGTTATATAATGTTGAAATTGTTTAAAGCAAATAAAACGGTTGAAATAGATCATTCCAGTTCTAGGGGTATATTTGAGAAAAATATTCTTTTACTACATGATTTACTACCTAACTATAAGCTAACTCATTTTAACATTTCTAAATGATTCAACTTCTTCATGATATCAAACAATTAAAAAAAACAACACCTGATCCATGACAATCGAATTTATTTAGAAACGCATTAAACTAGGGCATTAAACCTATAAGTTGCAAATGTTAAATTTAGGGTTACATTCGTTGATCCACATTTTTGTCATCAGAAAATCCGCTAATAATAGTCCGAGCACCCATGACACTATTGTATCACCATGTAATTCGAAAACCTAATATATTTGCCAATTTGCCTTTATCTCTAATTGTCAATTATGAATATTATGTCTAAAAATCAGCACGTATAATTTGCCTTGTTTGTAATGTATGTTATCGACTCGTGTTTCACAGGTTTTAGATTAAAATCTGTTTATTCTAGTTCATTTTAATAGTTTTGTCAGACTAAGTTATTTTTTTAATCTGGCAACACAAAAACATTTAGGAAAATGCATAGATAAAAGAAGAGTATAAGAGAAAATGTCATTTTTGAATCGATAGTAAGGATGAAATGATGAAATATAAATTTGAAAGCATATTAGCAAAAGATTTTGATTAATTAAGGAACTTGAGATATCCGTATATGATTATAAATCCGTTAAGTTGTATTAAACGAACTTCACTTTTGTATATGTGCCAACCTAAAGAGAACAATACTATTTTCGTATGTTGATTACGCATTTTATTATAATTTTGACATAAGTGCTAATTTTGACTAGCTGTGTTAAACATATTGTAATATTTCACAAATATTAACTGTGTGTGCATATTATAGTGAAAGCCATCATGTCGTTATTCGGTTCGATCATGGGAGATTTAGATGATGATCCATTTTTTGGGTATGCTTTTGTTTTACATATAAAATTATGATTGCTCGATTTTGGCACATGTGTCGAGATTTACTAAATTCACTGTTACTTCCAAGCAAATGTTACATAATAAAAATGTCCCTTTTTCCAGTGCTCACATGCGTTCCATGCGCCAGATGAATAACATGATGAATTCACTTTTCGCGGATCCTTTTGGTATGATGGGCGGCTTCGGAATGGGTGGCCCACCGGCCCTTACAATGGGTTCTAGACATAGTATGGTGCCATTTGGATTTCCTCCTATGCCACAATTGAATATGAACAGATTGCTAAGTGGTATGAGAATCGTTTAAAATTTTTTTTTTCCTATAAATATGTACTGTTCAAAATTAGTTTTTTTAAAAATGTTTTTATTGATCTTAGTTGTTTATTAATTTTATTTCAAGTGCCCTCGTGTAAAAAATAATTTTATAAAGGATAAAACGTTTTTTGAAATAATTCTTACTTTTTATTTTAAAACTTGAATAATATTGCTTTTGTTTCATTTGAACTGATTGATGTGTCGGTATCAACAAAATGATATTGACGATAATTAGACTATATATGGCGCTACAAAACTTATACATCTAGTATATTTCTAATTTTTTACTCAAATTTACAATACCATATTTAACATAGTACTTCCTCAGCATGACGTGCCCTTATGCAGTTTGAGAATTGCGAACATTATACTTACTTTGTTACTTTTATAGCATTGTTTTGCTCTAACACATGTCGGGTATTGGTAAAACAGTAATAAAATATGAAATATAAAGCTATATAAAGCAAACTTTATTTAATTTAAAATTACAACATCACTGTACAACAGCTCTATAAACTTAATTAAATCTTTGCGAAGATACCTCATTTGGCATTTTCTATTTGAGTACATATGTTCTATCAAATTTTTTGCAGAAATCTTCATATGTATTTTGTTTTTGGCTATGCAGATAGCCTTATTGTTAGAATATTTCTGCGTAAATAGCCCTCAACCTTTTTTAAAGATATTATTAGAAGATAGAAGTGGAAGATAATGAATAAGTAGTACTGCTATCAGAAATCCATGATGAGGATCCTAGCAAAGGTGAACATGAAAAAATTAAAATTTAATGTATAAAATGTAAAAAAGGCATTGATTTAGCAGAACATCCAGTAATATTATTTAAAAAAGAAATAAGCACGAAATTTGAACAGGTATTTTACAAGTGCTTAGCATCATATAAGGAAATTTTTAAAGATCTTTTACTTAAAGCAAGCATTTTAATATAAGTTTTTTTGTGTGAGCTGGTGGTAATGGAAAAATGTTTAAAGGATGAGGATAATTTACCAGTAATTATATATGATGAAGAAAATATTATATAATTCTTGTAATAAATCATGAATTTTACTATGAAAACATAATAGTGTGTTCTTTCTTAATTTTGTGAACCTAATCTGTTTTTTGTATGATTCCATATGACACAGTAGTTTTTGGAACATAATTCTTTTTTTATACAGGTATTACCTGTATTTATATATGCTAATTTATAATAATAATTTATATGAATATAATAATTATAAGTATATATAATATCTTAATGGCTTTTTCTTGAATTTTTTATAAATAGTTATTTACATATCTATTCAGGTTCTTTAGATTCTGGCTTGGGGGAACATGGGTTTAGTAGTAGTAGTGTGATGTCTATGAGCATGACTTCTGGCCCAGACGGACGACCACAGGTCATACAAAGTTCATCAAGCACCAGAACTGGTCCTGGAGGTATTAGGGAAACAAAACGAACTCACATTGATTCTAGAAGTGGAACTAAGAAAATGGCTATAGGTATAGAACTAATTATATATTACTTTGGTAATGTAAATACTTTCTAAACAATAAATGATATGTAATTAAAAATGTAGCGGTTATGTTGGCTTTATTGCTGAATTTAATACAATATAATAATACTGTTATATTATGAAAACATTTATCAATGCATTTTTTTTTGTATAAAATCAATTCTTTTTCCTTCAAAATACTTCAAACTGAAACTAATAGATTATTATTACTAGGTCATCATATTGGATCTCGTTCACATGTGATTGAACGTGAACAAAATACTATTTCTGGAGATCAGGAAGAAAGACAAGAGTTTATTAACCTAGAGGAAGAGGAAGCTGAGGATTTTAATCGTGAGTTTGAACAGAAAGCTCGTGAGAGTTTCCATGGACATTCAATTGCTCGTAGGCATTCCGGACTCCCACAAATTACTTCTGGAAGTAATGCTACTGGTGCTGGAGGGTAAGCTACTTTGAATAGAATATATGAAACATTTGTGGTTAATTATAATTATTGCCATTAATTTAATGGTAGTATATGAAAAGAAAGCTAGTGCCAGTTATATAAACACATGTTAGTATTGCCATTAGTTTCTAACTTTATAAGATTTATAATTACAACTGGTTACAATATTGCCTACAACAGCGAAAAAAAATCAGTAAGCAATAATTTCAATCTGTAAAGATTTGACAAAACTACATCCTCCTATATATTTTTTTTGAATTTCCTTAATTCACATTCAATTCGTCTTCAAATTCATATTAGGCTTTATTTATGATTTGCATGTAATTTTTATTAGTTCCATGTTTCTGTATTGTTTTCGAATAGTTTTCTTATACATTAACTGTATTATTTAATTCTTCGAGTAATTGTGAAGAATGAAATTATTGAAATTTACCAATCTGGATAACGAGAAAAAGTTCGTACTTTTCATTTCTGTTTTGATTGCTTTTTGATACATATGTATGAGTTGCTCACTATTTCAAGAGTTTGTCCCGCCTTTTGTTTTACAATTAGTTGTGCCTCGAAGAGTCAAATATCTTTTTGTTGCTATTTGAAAACTATTCAAAATTGAATGGAGAGCATTAAATCTATTTTGAAAATTTGTTTTTCGCAAGTATGTTTTTCTTTATTCTGATTCTTGATAAAGAACTTCTCAAAAGTTATATTGCTTAATGCACATGCAAATTTATTTACATTGGATATATGCTGGATATTGAACATCTTTTGCTGTATCATAGTTCGATATAGATTAGATAGTTCATTATTAGCTTAGTGCTATTCAAGTAAATTTGTATTCTAGTTATTAAAATAAGTTTTTTTTATTCAACATTTGATGCATTCCTTTAAATTATTGAAATATGAATAGGAACATTGTTTACAATATCTTGAATAGCACTATTTCTATGTATGTGCTTATATGTACAGATGTATATGCACGTATGTATGGATTGTTATATAGGAACCTTGTATATAATAATTTTTTTTATGAATTTATTTTTCAGTTGCAAAAACTTGATTTTTTTTGCAGAAAAATATATTCTTTAATATATACTATTTGTAACATAATCTTAACTTTGGATACTATTAATTTATTAGACTTTTATGAATTGATATCAAAGATCATTTTAAGATTTTAAAGTTTATGTTCAAGAAATCTTATTCATCAAATTTCTGATTCATTTGATTCTGATTTAAGATGTTTTGCATGATTCCTATAAGATTTTTAAATACATGGTTCCTATATATATATATATATATATATATATATATATATATATATATATATATATATATATGCATTGAATGTATACACCGTGTTCTGCATGTGATTTTCCTACCGCTCGCCAGATGGCGCTCGCGTATATCCGCCGGAAGCGCCGGCGGAAACGCACGACGTAGTTTGCGCACGCCGTCGCCGAATTTGTTGGCGCTGCCCGCTCCAGTATCAGGACACCATTCACCTAGGACAAGTACCAGGTTAGTGATTTATTTCTTTCTATTTACATATTTAGAGCCAAGTTAAACAGGGATATTTATCAAATATCACACGAAACTATTACTATTTAATTGTATTCAAGGAATATAATTGATTGATCTATATCAATCTATATATGTCTAATATCCTAAATCTATATATATTTTGTAGTCAATTTTAATTTTAATTCCAGATTTACTAGCTAATGCATATAATCAATGAATAAAGTTATTGATATTTTTTTCATCAGTAATGTATCACTCAAATTTCGTGTATGATTTGTTGTAACTTATGCTTTAGTTGAATTAATTCCACTGTAATCCGTGAACTGTAGTTCTTTACTTCATAACCTTTAGTGGTAAATTCATTGTGGATAAAAATGTGCTTCTTATGAAGTATTTGCCTAAATTCTCGGCTTGGAATCCAAGTTTTTAAACTATTATAAACTTCAAACTTACTGCTAAAGTTATGCAAATAAGTTTCTTTAAAGTCGAAGTGTGGTGACATTAAATAATGAATGGGTTATATGTAGTGCATTTATTATTGGAATGTTTATAGATATTGTTCAATGTACATAATGTATTATTGTAGAATGAATATGACTAGAAATCTGAAGTGTGCGCATTTTGCTTGATGTCTTCATCATTTCAACATCATGCTTTATTAAGGGTGTCATCAATTCCGAAAATCATCATTACTAATCATACTTAACAGGATCTTCATCTGTGCGAATTTTCAATTGTTGCATGTATCCATTACGAACTATTAAAACTAAATAAATTTAATGTTCTAACATTTACTTCGTTCACTGCTTTTATTTACACCGCTTGTTTCCAAAGAGAATTAAGAACATTCTCGCATATATCTAATATGATTGTCATTTACTTCATATATTATTTTTATCTTGTTATAATCAACAATACTTTTAATTATTCTGTTATAAAACGAATTGAAACATAGCTAAAAAGTATATTTATCCGATATTCTTAAATTAAAATGTTTTCCTGGGTTACAGGTACCTTAGGAGGCATTATTAGATTAATCACGAAACCGTTTCTCGTGAGTATTTTAGTAACAAATGATTTGTTTAATTAATTCAGTTAGAATTCAGTTCGCTCGTTTATTGTTAATTCTAAAGATGATGTATTGCTGTTTGCAGAACTATTGATATTTGGTTTTGATTACTACTTTATTCAATTTGCTTGTGCTGTTATAAAAATATTTTCTATAAGTGCTTGTTTTTGTTAATATCTATGCTTTATTTCTAATATTATCCTCAATTTGAAATTAACTTCACAGTGGTTTTGCATCGTTATCGATATTTGTTAAATACAATGCGCTATATTTCAATATCAATTTCTAAATGATCAGTTTTTTTACTCAAAAGTGAATACGATTTTATGATGAAATATGGATAAACACCTAAACAATTATATTGGCTTTAAATTTTAAAACAAACATTCGAATATTTAAGGAGCTTGATATTCAATATAGTACTTTTCAGTATTTGGTATATGTACTTTTTGTATATCCAAGTATAGGTAATTAAGAATAAACAAAGGTCTCAAAGAAATTTTGACTACTATCATTATCTAGTAGATCAGGTTATACGTGTGGTAAATGTTCATTTGAATTTATTTTTTTAATTTAATGACTATTCTATTATATCACTCTTGATTAGCTGGTATTTTACAATAATGGTTACTAGTAGTATTAACATATTTTTATCTAATTGCTATACATAATCAATAATGATTAACGTATTCACAGTTGTATTGATTGTGAATCTTAAAAATTATCGTCGATCTGACGTTTATGGCATTTATTATTTGGTTATTATAGTGGAAAACTTTGTTATTGATGTCAACAGCTTATTAATTAAATCACATTTCTATTAAAAATTTGCTCATTGCATGTGCATTGTATTTTAATATGCTTTGCTAATTACCAACAGTTAATTTTTTGATTAACATGGCTCTTTAACAAAAGCAATAATGTGTTAATTTTATCATTATTATTGTATTATCTATAATAATATAACCTACATATTTTTGTAGATGAGAGTATTATATTGTATATAAAACTAATTTTCTTTTAGTAAATGGGTAAAAAGCTTACTGCAGGAAATGATTAGTACAAACCAGTATTTTCCTCTTTCGTTTTTTTGCCTCCAATGTAATCAAGGCGACTTCGTCGTACCAACTATCGCCTAAGCCGTACTTGCTTTATAGATTTCAGTCTAGGATCACCTTTGAGTTAAACGGGTCGAACATAATAATTAATGTAAAACCTAAAATAAAACAATTTCAAAGTAACAAATTTACTCATAAAATTATTAAGTCTCTAAGTGCTAAGAAATGAAAGTGTGGAAAGAACTTTGGAAAATGATATTTCATCATTATTATTTCGCATTTAACTAAAAAAAATCATAGTACCAGTAAGGTCTTTTGCACAGACACTAATTAAGCCGCAAGGTCTTCAGAAGTTTGAAATTATAACTTCTTACCCAATCTTAACAAATATAAATAATCATTAAAAAGATAAAAATTGAGTATTATTTTGACGGCAATGACCAAAAGGCTTACGAAAGTCAAAAAGTATTAGTAGAAACTTCACGGAAAACTTACTTTCTGATTATTTCTCTTTCACGAAGATAAAATATAGCCGAGTTATACAAAAGAAATCCAATTGATAAAAGAAATTTCCTTATTTTCACTTCTGCTTTTTGTGTTTTTCTTGCAAATAATTTAATCAATCTTTTCCTCACACATCAGTGTTTTCTGTGTGTTAATAACTTGTTTTTTTAATTTTTCTGCAATAAAAAAGTAAATTAGGCAGAAATGCTGGTTATTGGCCATATTTTTTTTTATTTGTTGACTTTGTATACACGTACATTAGTCTTATACATTTAAGTTATCTTCACAATTTTATTTTATTTGATTGTATAAAATTATATAGCGTGCCATATATCCTTTTGTTGTCAATAATGTTAAAAATTGGTTGGAAGGGTAATTTTTGCCTTACTATCTTCCTTCATAGTTCTTGTCTACCTTTTTCCCATTTTTTGCACCCCATAATGGCGTGCTCAGCATCCGCCTTAGTCGCTCCATCCAAGCAATAGCATATTGAATTGACTATATTGCTATAACAGCCTTCAGAACATTTTGCTTAAGTTGATAGAAAATTGTGCCACATGTTTGGATATGTACTGTTCACTTTTCCTGCTTTTCCTTATTTCGACTTTTTAGCTTGGTGGGTTATATTGGCATATTGGTTCTAACATGTTTCATGGCGTCAATATTATCTTGCTGAATTACTTCACAATTAGAAAATTTATATGGATTCGAGGATAATGTTGGGTTTTTTTACATGTTGAATCGTTAAATATTCCGGTCTGTCATAAATCGTCTGCTTCAGGATAATCCAAAACCTTTGACTTATTGGTTTCAGTATCGCAAGACATCCGTACGCAGCCACATCAAGGCGCGCCATTCGGCAAATGAAATCAGTTTCGGGGCACGGAGCCTCTTCATCAAATGATACTCCCAACAACGAATCGAATCAAGAATAAAATTTCGTAGAAAATTTGTACCATGTTTACACGACATCCTTAATTTGGTAGTGCTTATGTAATTCGGATAATCATCCTTAATTTGGTAGTGTATGAAGCTCGGATATAGGGATCAGAAAGAAATGTTTATGCTGATTCATAATATTGATACATTATATTTTATACTTCATGTAAATGAAGTATAAAATGTGATCAACCAAAGTCTTCAGGATGTGTATACATGGATGTGCATTGGATGGTATCGAAAATGGAATACATATTGCTGTTATGCAATGCCAAGAATCAAATCCGCACTAATAATAAGGAAGTGTGATTTTACGTATTCCATCATCAGTGGTTTTATTACTGATTCGTAAATTATTACCAAATTAAAAATGTCGTGGTGCACGATGTTTTTCTCAACAAGATTGTTCATTAAAATTAAAATCTTTTTTTGTATTATAGGTAAATGAATGTAAGTGCGGAAATGTGAACTTTCGGAAATTTTTAGTAATTGCTAAATTGCTCATCACTTGGCAGTTGTTATCTCCTTTTATATTTTTAAATAATTTGGAAGAAAAATATCTCATTTTATGCGTAAAAAACTTTATCTTCAAATATTTTCTAACTGTATTTGAGATTTTTATGCTATATGTTTTGGACATGTTTTTTTTTTTTCAATTCTATGTAGTTATTGGTCAATTAGCCCTTTATTATGAGTTTTATTGTAAAGCACATCTTTTTCTTAATCTATTAAATTTGATATGAGTTGTTTGTATAAATAACTATTCAAGTTCATAAAAAATTGAATAATATTTTTAAAATAAAATGAACTTTCTAAATCGTGTATAGAAAAACGCAGGGGCTGCGTCGAATTGTTTTGGATTTTTTTTGTAGTGTGTGCCTACTTTATTATTATTTATTCAATCGGCCAAAGCGTTTGCGAACATATACCTTTGGCCACCATCATTGTCGAGAATTTTGGAATAATTTCATGTTACTGCTAATATTGATTAAAAAAAGCAGTGGTGATTATGCTATGATCTAAGTTTTATAAAAATAATACTATAGTGCTATGATATTAAGAAGTAAGTGTATCAAACAATTGTATTTTTTACTGCACTAAAAGCTTTTACGTTAAAATAAGAAACATACGGCCGGACCGCCCTTCGATGTTGCATCTCTCATTTTTTTGCAACGATTGCAAATTGGTTTATCTATTTTTATTTAAAACTGAAAGTTCTTAGAGCAGTAAGTTTTTACAACTATTTGATATATTATATTTAATAATTGCACAAATATATTATGAACATTTTATGTAAGATATGCTATAGGATTCAATGTAGTGATTCTTTTCAATAATCTAAGAGTTGCTTTACTAAACGATTTGAATATAAAATATTTAAAATTTTGTTTTTGATATTTTTTCTATGTTAAAATTAAGCAATGTTTTTTTTTATATTGAAGGGATTTTCTAAATATTTGTGCAAGTGAAAATCGAAATTACAGAGAATTGACTCAAATTGTAATTTATATATACATAAATATAATTCAAATTTATATGTATATATATATATATATATATATATATATATATGCATTTGTATATGTTTATGTATATATATATAATATATATGAATTGTGTACATGAGGCCATGGCAAAAAACATTCTTTGTCAATGTTTTTGGCATGTGCATAACTGTAAATTATGATATTATAAATATTTAAATGTGACCCTTGTGTTTTATTCGAATTTAGTTCTTGCATGAATTTTTTTTTAACACAATATTTTTGTCCTTGTGGTTACGCTAATTTACTGTGAAATGATTTTTATTTCAATATGGTTCTTTTTTTACTACAATAGTTGAACAAAGTTCAAAAAACTATTGAGTTTGTTTGGCAGTGGTATTAAGATTATCTATTTAGAATTAATATTTTTATACTTAGATAAATAAGATCTAAATAATTCTACAAAGGCACATGATATCTTCAGATTCAGACTTGCATGTTTAAGAAAAGTTTAATTTTGTTCATAAAACATTTACAACATACACATGTTCCTTTCAAAGCATTTTATTTTTGTTTTAAAATACATAAGCATTGATAAATATAAAGATAGTTTTATACGAGCTTAAGCTTCTTTATAAGTTACAAATTACCAGGTATATCAAAATAAGAAAAATAAGTAAACTATTAATACAATACAAAAAAAAACATAAAAATTTGAAAACTTAATACTAATATGAAGCATTAGACATTACAATTTAATAATACATAAATTTTAAAAAGAATTTAATAAAATTATTTATGACGTGCCATTCTTTGATGACATGGCATTTGTTGATGACTTTCAATTTTCAACTTCTGACATCTCAGTGATGGTATCGTTGATATCGAGAAGCTGTTGGATATATGATTGATCGCTCAATATGCTTGATAATGACGATAGCAGCTTTGTTAGCTCTGAACTAGACATTCTTAATTGTGAACTGCACTCATTGATCTGATGTTGAAGTTGCTCTGGTATCTGTGATGAAATAAGCATATGATCATTTTTATATTGCAAAAATAAATGCATTTATGTATTGAAATAGTTTTGATCTTGATGTTACAATTATCTCTCCTTCTCACCTCTTCTGGATTTGTAAACTGCGAAAACTTGTACTTTGTTTTTCTTTTAATTGATGCTTGCTCATAGAATAATGTAAATTCCGGGCAATCTGTAGCGGAAACCAGGAAATATAATCCAGCTAAAACTTGACCTTTGGTATCACGTGCCAGTAATGAACGGAAGTTGTATACTAAATTACGCCTTACTGTCACATCCACTGCAGTATAATAAGGTTTATGCACATATACTAGAGATACCACTAGATTTGTAGTTGTTCCTCCTGTAAAAAATAAGGAATGATAATAAGTATACCAGACTAAAGTTACCACAAATTATATTGTTTTTATATGTTTTTACGAATGGACTCTCTGTAATGAGATATTTCTTCCAATTTACCTTCTTTAATAGTTCTGTGTTGTCGTTCATGCCATTCAACATAATGAGAAGATTGAGTGCTATAAGCATAGCAATATTCGCGTTTGCTTCCACCTGGCCCTTCATCACATTGTGTAAACCAACCTGCAAATAAGATAATTTTAAATAGATTTGTGTTTATACAATATTTGTTGTAACTTAAATCCAAAGGCGTTCTTTACCCGTATGTGGATATTTTTCATCAGCCATTACTGTCACTACTCTTGCGACGTGATATCCTGGATCACAAAGGACTACACCTTTTCTTCCATTTATGCAAATACGAATAGCAACCATAACGTGTTCTTTTTCTAAGGCGCCGCCTGGAGCCCTGGATGGGTCGGGAGAATTTTGTATATAGCGAGACGCATCCGTGGTGCCGACGGCTTCTTCGCAACTCACCTATAAGAATATTTCAATAATATCTATATAGCAACAAGCTTTTGATACTTAATTCTTATAATTATCTAATATACTAACCAAATATGCAGCCTCAGACAGTTTCGAATAAGCTTGGTGTAACGGCTTCAATCTGTTCAACAGTTCCATGGCTAGACTCACGCAAGTATGATGTTGTTTCGACACTGGTGGTGTATAAGCACGGAAGAATTTATCCAGGTCATAATTTGTTCCGGAAGCATCCCTGTAGAATGTTTTATTAGTGCATTGAATAAAAATAATTATTGATGATTACGTATATAATTTGGATATGTACCTCATTTTTCTATATTCCTGGCTGAATTGTAAAAAGTTATCTACAGTATCATAGTTGGTCTCTTCCAATAATCTCTGTTCCGTCATTTCTACTCTGCTGGCAAATGCCTCATATTCTATTACTGATGAAAAATCTAACTTTGCATCAGTTTCTCTTCCCCAACAAGGCATAGGCAATGGTAGGTCAACGGGCCAAGGACCTGGCATTTGGTCAAACTTCTCTGGATCATACAAATCTTCATTAGCAAAATTTTGTTGTTTATCTGAAATTGTTGTTTCGTCTTTTTCTGGTATAAGATTTGCAGTTTTCTGCACATTTCCAAATGTTTGCGATATGATTTGTGGCAAATCAATAGTTAGTTCATCGATATTTTTCAAAGAAAAGTTCAATTTAACATTTGATATTTTTGATGTAATCTGCTTATTGATTGGTATTTCTACATATGGTACTAATTTCAATTGATCTTCTGAAAAACTTGCTTCGTTCTGTGATTTGAAATTTTGTTCTAACGCTTTTTTTTCTTCATATTCGTAACTTTTACCTTCTGGCTTTTTGCTTTGTTCAAAGTCAAAACTACTGTTTTCAATATTTGTATCAAGTTCCGGCAACGATAGGAAAAAATCTACATCTGAATTAATTTTGGTGTTGAAATCGAAAAAAGGCAGATCTTGTAGTTCAGCTAAATCTCGGTTTACATCATTAATTTTACTATCATCTAAATCTGATGTGCATATGTTCTTAGAATGATCAAAATCCTGTTTTAAATCTCTTGATGGCAATATCGATCTCTTGTCATCCGCTGCAACATTTTTGAGCTGTTCCACATCAAAAGCGGAAATTTCTTCTAACAAGAGTCTTGGTTTCCAACGCTTCGTCTTGAGGCAGTCGTCTTCGTCGAAAAAACTCTGATGTAGAATCAAATCTTTCCAAACATCCGGTGATGAAAAGGGTGTCTCTGAATCGACATCTAGACGACATTCGCCTTTTGCAAGGTTTCGCGTCGATAGGCATTCGTCGGCATTATTATCCGCGAGAGTCAACTTCACTGGTTCATCCGACGCAATGCCTGCCTGATTTCTTGGTTCTTCCGATTCGCCTAAGGGAATAAAAAATAAATGAAATAGGTTGAATAATTACACAGGTCAACAAAGAAAATTGTGCAAACGATTATAATACTGTTTTTAAGTATATTTGGGGCGCTGATTTCAAAAATGACATTGTTTTTTTCTATGAGCTTTAGTTTTCAAGATACGATATATATGATATATTTTACGATATTAGGTGCGCAACTAAGTTCTCGCTGTTTTTTCAATGAAAATGTAACTTTATTATAAAAAAATTGCATCAATTGAGTTCGATACAGTTCTCCAGTGATGGTTTCACTTGGTTTCAACAGCTCATAACAAATAACACCGACCTGGTCCCACCATATGTAGAGCATAACCTTCGCAGTGAATATTCGGCCGAGATTTTCTCCTCTTTGGATTGCTGTAATGTATTCATTTTTAATCACCTGTCACGATGTGATGAAGAACCTCTTCTTTTCTCGCCGCTGGAGCAGTTGTTTACAGGCGAAAAAACGACGCTCAACGTCTCTTGGCTTCAACTCACAAGGAACCGAAGTTTCTTGCTTTTAAATTATCCCCAACGCATGCAATAGTTTGGAAATGGCTTGATGGGTAACTCCTAATTCTGAAGTAAGATCTTCTTGAGATTGGCACGAATCCTCTTCGAACAAGGCCTTCAATTTAGCGTTTTTGAAGGTTTTGGCCTTCCTTCACGAGGGTGGTCGTCAACATTAAAATCACCAATTTTGAAGCGACAAAACCCTTCACGGCATGTTGTTTCGCTCATTTACATAGCAACATTTCCGTAGATCTCGATGCACTTGAGCTGCCGTTTTTTTTGAATGGAAGACGAAACTCAACACTCTCCGCAAATAACGATTGTTTGGCATAAAATTGGACATATTCACTTAACCAGAAGTATATAATGCACAAACGAAATCAATTATGTGTCGCAGCAGTTCGTTTACTTACTCTAAGCTTGCTTCAAGACGTTTTCGATTTGTCAAAATCGACCAACCCTTACTGATAGAGCCATATACTGACAAACAGAGAGAACTTAGTTGCGCCACCTAATATAAGGAACGAAAGTATAAAAGAGTAATACAATTCCGAATGTTATTTTAATGAGATATGTCTACTCGTACATACAAACTTACAAGACCCATTCGGCCTTAGTTGGGACATTAGTTGACACTGTGAAAAGTTCTTTTTCGTGACGACCTCGAATGGACCTGGTTTCGGCAACTTCTTTGTATCTAAAAAACTAGAGCTGATACAAAAAATGGTTTGCAGATTTGAAATCAGCGCAAAAAATACTATAAGAATCAGCTCTAACATTTGATGCACAAAAAAAAAATTGTTTTTGTTGGCCTGTGTTATCGCATTTGATGAGTGATGTTTTTTTTATCTGAGTTAAAAATTGTCAAAGATGCTGTAGTTTAAACTTTGATAGTCAATCGATGTTATAATATATTGTGAATGTAATAAAAAGAGGATACTTAACTTTTAAAGTGTAGTAAATTCAAGAAAAAGGTAATATGGTCTTTAGGCCATCGAGAATAGTAGTTATTATAATCTAATGACTGATACTAACCCGTTGCGAGTCAACTCGGCCATTCGCTACCCCAGCGGCCAACGGTTGGTACATAACCGTTCTCCTGCCTGTCCTCCTCCTGGCACAGCAAATGGGCCGACACCGCCGAGGCATGTTTATAGGTGACATTCTCCGATCCTGCTGCATCGTCGACGACACGCGCCGCCGCTCGAGCGCACGGGAGCGCCGACACGCTCAACGACAAAAACCTTGGTTTTTCACGCTCTGCAGGTAAAAGAGAACAAAAGTCAGATATATTATACGTATATGGTTGGTTTGATAATGAGTTTCGACTTGCGGAAGAAGCTAATAAAGTGCTATGTTTTGATCAGAAACGTAGTCTCTAGAAAAGGCCGACAAAAACTCTGAGTTCTAAATTGTGGTGCCAGAGACGAATGGAGAGGATAAAGTGGTTAGATAAGTGCTGACCAGAGTAGAAAACGAAGAACTCTACTGAGCACGATCATGAAAAGAAAAAGAAACTGGATCGGACATATAATTTGCAAAGAAGTCCTTCATCGTCGTTGAAGGTAAAATAAAATGACTGAAAGGACTACAAAAAACGAATCCAGTTGATAGACGACTTACGCGAAAGGAGAATGAAAATGTTTGGAAATGTGAATAATGTGTTCTGTAATAACATGATCGTACGTGTTTTTAATAAAAATATGAATTTATTTTTCAATGTTAATTAAAGTCCAAGATCTTCGCATGAACGCGGAAGCACGCCATCCCGAATTTGTCACGTCCAATACAATATATAATGAGTCAAAATTATTTGTATAAACTAGTGAGTCTTAATGTCTAGTCTAGAGTAGTCTTATATATCATAAGTGGAGATTATGTCTGATAATTAAAAGAAATAAATACAGTGTTTAATACTACAAGTGGATTTTTATTGGAAACCAGAAGTTTGTCTCTTCCAGCAAATACCTTATTGAAAGGACCCATTATTCTGAAGAGAGCTATTATCAAACCAGTCAATCAAATATTATTCCTACTGCTCGACCCAAGGCGCCAGGAAAGGGTTGGACGGACATTATTACCATATCGTATAAAGAAATCTACTACGGTAACCACTAACTAGGACTGTGGATCTACCAACAATCGGACCTCCAACCCATACCTAAACCCTACTACCAAACCCCTTATATCATTTCAAATGATAATAAACAAGGGAAAGGGAATCCTTAATATCTGGTGCTCGCACACCAAGGACCTGCCTTCGGGCTTAGAACTAGCAAGTCTGAAGAAATGGTGAGCGGTGAATATCGGAAAATATTTGGAATCACAAAGACGAAGAAAATATTCCGTTTTTTTAGTATGTTTAATTCTCAACGTTTAGTAAACAGGTAGAACACATGGTCATCGATATAACATACAATCAAATTTATATAGAATTATTTATTCTTATGAATATTGTTAACTTGATCTCAGAATTATGGTTTAAAAATAGATTGAATTACATATTCATGCCACCAAATTTTTTTTTTCAAAGTTGGCATCTAGATTAGATAGCCAATAGTAAAATATGTATACTGACTACGTTGGTGATTATTATTAATGTAGTATTATAAAATTTTAATTTGCTAAAAATTGACTATGACTTTATTTTAGAAATATTCCCAGCCCTGTTATGCTAAATGCCTAAATCTGGTTTCCTTAAGCCAAAATCTGCGTAGCTGCACAGCCGGTTAAACATTATCTATTTATATGCAGTTTCATGAAAATTGTTTGAAAGTTTTATTTGATTTCATTGAACATACCGAGATACTTTCCAAAACAGTGATTTTGTTAGAAACTATTTTAATATCGTAACATTGAACTCATATCATGTGTATATTTTCTATGTACTAAATCCATCTACCACAACTTGCATCAGTTATGCATTTTGTTTTAATATTAGACAAAAATATCGGAAATGCCAAAGCATTTCGTCGGTTTTAATCTGACATTTGGCAAATAACTCATAGAATTTTCATGGGTGCATTTTTAATTGATGGCACGGGCTTTGCCAAACTTGTTAAAAATTTGCACTGAACACATAAATCCCTGCCAAATGCGTAGAAATGATTATTTTCGGCGTTTTGTAATAGGACAAGGGTTGGTGACAACTGGCACAATTTAAAACATCAAGTTGGCAATGGAAAATATTGGGTAGTTTACTTATTGATATGATATTTTAAGTAATTTACATCAATTATAAGTGGACATAAATTGATTTGCTAATGTTTCAATTTAATATTTTATTATTCGTGATGCTTTTATAAAACATTTATCAAAGTTATCTAATTAAAGATAGTAGTTGAGTTTGTCGGTTTATGTAATGCCGAGGACCTTGAATTGGTTCTATTATAGGAACGTGTACATCCAATTACTAGAATGCGAATTAATGATTAATTAGTATTGCATTTGATCTATAAATTCATTGACATTTAGGTATTAATTAAATAAATAGAAGAATTATATAATTATTAAAAGTCTGCAGATTTAGGCCACGATAATAAAATGATAACAAATGTGATTTTCATAGACTACCTAAATTCAGTATACTTTAATCAGTTGCCTTGTCTGATCATTTCATACATTATTGAAAAAATCGATAAAACGGCATTGAAGATTTGCTTTTATTTATTATGCATATGGTATTAATTGTAAAAATGTTCTTGTCATTGATACTACATTAGAATGTCTCAATAACCTTGCCTTTACACATATGTTTTGTGATTAGAAAATATGTAAACATATAGTTTCCGTCGAAAAATGCAAATATCTCTCAATAATATTGACACGTGCTTTTGCTTTCGAGTTGGTGGCGTCGAACATCACTTAACAAAATTGGAATTTCACAAATTCCTTCAATAATGAGATAAACGATAACATTGTTTTTCATTCAGATAACGAGTAGCTATTATAAAATATACGCATATGTAGATATTATAAATTATATTTGTTTTTGTAAACTGATTTAGATTTGAATAATAGCCATGAAAGGTCTTATGTTCCTTTTAGAATAAAGGAAAAATATTGATACTGTTTTAAACAGATGAACTTAAGAAGTGGAATAAAGCACCACTGTTACAAAGTCGAACAAAAATCATCTTTATAATAAAAACAATAAGATACTAGTGTTCCGTGGCGTAATAATTAAGCGCACCGCCTCGTGTGCACGAGGTCGTGAATTCGAACTCTCGCTCTGGATAATCTGATATCATGCAGTAGCGATGTCTATTCTCACTTGAAAATTAACATAAAAAATTTGTTTCCAATTGAAAATATCTTATTTCGGACACTGCGGTGTGTAATGGCAATGGAAAATCGCTCACATTATTCTTCCCTGAATCGAGTTGGAGTTCAACTCAGCTCACGGATTTGCTCTAGGGCAGTATTACCCATTATTATTGTTTATTTATACTAATAATAATGATGAAAAGTAGAAAAAACAAGGTTCGGTCAGAGGGACAATAAATATCGTTGATAAAACTGGAAAAATATTAGAATTTATAAATGATATAAAGAATTTTATTATTCGCCCATGGGTAAGTTGTTAGACCTATGGGATTTGAATCAGAAGTCTCAGGTTGCATAACCGCCTCGAGCAGCCTGATGTCAAGCAGTTCTGAGACTTGGAAATATAGATATAGATATGTTTCCATAAGCATTGCTGCATCAATAAAAAAAATCATCCCTATTACAGAAATTGTGATCATAAAATTGATCACATGGAAATGATACTATTGTTTGGGTTGCCATCTGTTTGGCAACCAACATAGTCAGTTCAGTAAATTATCACAACAGCTCATAGAACCCTTAAGTTCTGATCGCTGATCAACTAAAAGAAAAAATCCCTCGAGACGTTTTACCACGTGACCTTTACCATTACGGCCCCCGCGTGACACCGGGTTTGCCGCCCTTGCTTTTTCGTTATAATTAAATACGATTATTAAACAGCTGTGTATAAGTGTACTGTACTTTCAACTGTACTCGACTAGAAGACCTTGTACCTAATATAAATATTATAATCGGATCACATAGAATACACGTGAATCGCATGACGTCACTGTCACATAAAACGTGACGAACTACAGATCATGCGGGAATTGGATGTGTCAGTACTGTACTGAAAATGATATGTCATAAAAACAAACACTATAACGTTAATTAAATTCATAACACGATGATTAATAGATTGCTGTTGGATGTTTAGACTTGTCATAAGCACATCCAGGGATTCACAGATTATATAACGGAAATTGAAAAATGAATACATTTTATAAACAAATCGTTGTCATACCACAATTTTTCAAAAGTAAAAATTATTAGTTAATTTTTTAATTTAACATATATCGATTTTTTTCATTGATCTCGCTCGTAATGAAGTGGCTAGAGCAACGGAGTTAAAAGATCCTGGGTTCAATACCTTGGACAGCCTATTGTCAAGCATTAGTGATATCGGTTTTCACTTGAAGATATAGATAGCAATATGTTTCCAGGTAAAAATAGCTCTTATCATTGGTACGAAATCTATAGAAATGCAATCAAAATTTCTACTTATTTTCAAAACTCCATTAAATATCTGATAATTTTATGTGCATATGTCTAATCGTTTTTCATCGCCAAATAGCTTTTTTTTAACTTTCCTTAGAGTAAATTATTGTAATCGTCCAAACATCGAAATTGAAAATTGTTGCTTATCTTCACGTTTTTAAGATTTCTGAACATTTAGGCATACTTCGGAAAAAATGGATGTGTGTGTATATGTATATATGGATACAATTTGTATGTATGTATGGTACAGAATATCCGATTTGAATGATCCAATATTCAATTCGTAATGATGGGAAGAAGTGGTGATTAGATTTTATTAAAGACAGGTCTAACTTTTATGGAGATACGGGGCTAAATATAAAAAATGACAGTTTTTGAGAGAACTAAGCATCCATTTAAATCATTCAAAAATTTTCTACTTGTGTTGACGAAACGATTGCTTTTTTATTTTTATTTTTTTTTAATTTTCAAAAAAAATTTTTTACTAAATTTTATTTTTCCAATATTTTATTATGGTACGGAAAGTTCGATCAATTTGCCTTAGGTCAAGGTGCCATACACCACTAGTTTACTTTTTCATTGGATATCCGAAACGGCTAGACCTGCGTTTGCCAAAAACTAGTCAGCACGTCTCCCCATCAATACGAATCGAATGTTTTTTTTGAATTATTCAAATCGGTTGTCTTAGTCCCGAAATCGTTGACTTATTTGTATTTGCACATACATACATGTGTACCACATACACGCGACACATACGTCCATTTTTTCTAAAATATGCCAAAATGTCCAGAAACCTTTGAGACGTAAAGATATATAAAAATCGTCATTTTTGATTTTTGTGTGATTACTATAACTTACCCTATGGGAAGTTAAAAAGTCTAATTTTGCTCATATCTTATACATACAGTATTTATTGCTCATCAGTATTTTATCATCTATTGACTACTGATTACTACTATTATTATATTACTATTCCTATAATGTTCTTTTTTGTTCGCAAAATTTATTAGTCATATAAATTGTATTACACTTTTTATAGGGACATTATTCAGTATCAGAATCGCTTTGGAATATAATAAAAATTCATCATAAAATTTATCCCTTAGTGTGAAAAACTTAAATAAAAAGTAAAATCGACCGGAAAAATAACTCCATATGATGTAAATATGCTTGTCTGTGGGCAAGTGGTTAGAGCTATGGGAACTGTTCTGAGGTCCCAGGTTCAATATTTGATTAATAAAATTACCATTATATTAATAAAAAACAATTTATTGAAAATCGTTAATAGAAAATATCAATTTTCCAAGTATTGCCATAACGTATCATGTTTCATTTTCAAACATAACATAAAATCAATTATATTAAATTATTCGTGAACGGTCAATTAAAACCAAATGTAATTAATGAGTTTTTACATAGTAGTCTTATCATTGTTTTTATGTTTTATTCATAATCTGAATTCATTAATTTGATGTAACATTAGAAACAAATTAGTGAAGAGAGCGATTCGAAAACAAACATGCCGATATCGATATGGCCGTATCTATTTTCTTATTTGGCTAATATGCTCGACGTTGCGCAGTTGGTGAACATTTGGATATAATAGAGCCAAGTAAATTGTGCCAAGACAAATATATAGATAATAGATTATGTGCAGACATAACACGTTTTGTAAAAGTTGTTTAGATAGACCATATTGAGAATTTTTTCGTTTATTTTTATTTGCCTTGTGTTAATAGAATTTGCAGCCGTATTATTTACTTGTACATTTTTCATGATATTCATGTTGATATTTTACATAACTCACATTTATAGATAGATACGAGATTATCTTATATACAGTCAGCCCTCCGATAACGTGTACTGTATAAATAAACCGTGATATAAAAAACTCAGATCTAACGTACAATCCCGATTAATAATCGGTAGTGCGTTCTGCGAAAAGCGTTGTAAGAAAACCGTGGTATAAGAAACTTGTCGAAGACTCACTCAGTACAAATCACAGCATTTTATACCGCGTTATATGGAGACCAATAAATACTAGAGATGTGTCAAATCATAAATTATTTTTACTGAATTGAAGAGTTCATTTAAAATTAATATTAAAAATACAAATTATTGTTCCTTGAATTGAAGATTATATAAGGGTATGATACAAAATTAAATCAAAGCTGAACTAAAACAACTGCCTTCCAACAAAAACATTTCAAGCAAAATTGTTTTTAGAAAGACTAACTTCCTGTGAAAGAAGTCTGACACTACTAAAACCAATGTCGTGCACAGTTTTGATATGAACTGGCATTTCTGGAAGTAAAAATGGCCTAAAATAATTGATCATGCAACCTATATATTATAGGCTTCCAAATTATGTAATTACTAGAAAAATTCATAGGTAGGACTTATGAATAAACAGCGCGTTGTAGGAGTACCGCGTTATAGGAAGGCTGTAAAAAATTTAGCTCCGCATAGTATGCGTTCCCAAAGTATCGAGTTATCGGAATGTTGACTGTATATATTTTTAATAGAATCATAATCAGAACTTAACAAGTCCAAGACTTTTTAAACGACGTGGTTTTTATGGCAACCCAAACGGTTTTTCTATCTCTATGTGATGAATTTATTATCACAATTTTTGTACTACCGATGAATTTTCAATTGGTGCAGCAATTCCAGGTTATTTTCAGCGAAAACTTATTGCTATCTATATAGTTTTGAACCTAAAACCTCTGATTCGAATTCGGACACTACTTTAGCCAGAGTCTTAACTTTCTCAAGTTTTCTTAACCAAAACATCTACGTCTATTTATTAAGCCCATCATAGCATCGTCGTGGTTAAAAAGGGCTAAATAGATAGACGTAGATATTTTGGTTGAAAAAACTTAAGAAAGAAAAAGAAAGTTAAGACTCTGGCCAAAGTAGTGGACTTCGAATCAGAGGTTTCAGGTTCAAACTATAGACGCATTAGACATAGAAATTTAAATCAATTACCCCAAATTCAAAATCTTTCTTCAAAATCTCAACTAGAAACAAGATAGAAGACAGAATTTGTCCCATTCATATTCGCTTGGTTCTAAATATGCCATCCTATTCCTTCCAAACCTTTTTTGTAAGTTATCCCTGTAAAAAATGTTCCCAAGCTGTTCGCTTATTGTCATTTCGTGTTTTTCTTAGAATTTTCTCGCCGTTGGAAACTTTCCAATCTAGAACAAAAATTGCAAGCGCACTAATGCGGAAAAATATCACTATACCGGCAAGATAGAGAATACTTGCTATCACGGCATTTCCTAGAAAATTGACACGATATAATTTTCTCTTTTTTCCGACGTTGTAGTTCACCTTGTAACAATATAAAGTATATATTACATAATTCACATTATGTTTTATATTCTCGTAAAGAAGTGAATGTAAGTTTAAATGTGTGAATTTATTTGCGCGTATACTTTTACTATATCATAAAAATATAAATATCTAGAATAGTGTCACTAGTTTGTAAATTAACCAGGATAAAAGATATTCTCTTTGAAACATAAATTACTATGTCGCGGTATTAAAATGTTGAAAACCTTTCTGTGTATTTTTGACATTTAGAGTTATGTTAAAGATTAAGCTGGCAAAATATTACGAAAAATAAAAGGATTTGTTGGTTAATTTTGAATGTAACGACAGCTGTAAATTTCACAAAGTGGTAGTTACCTAATTTTTAGATGATAATTTACTATAGTTTGTGACTAAATACTTCCAATTTAAGTGGCAATTTAGGAAGAACGCATTAATTGCGTTTTAAAAACAGATGTTGCAAAATATTATAAATACGTTTAAAATCTCTGTTAATATGCATGCTTCAATATGAAAAATTAGCACATCGTAACCAGACATAATTACAGAGCATTTAGCAGGATGCCACTCTGTAGACTTCGTACAAACATCGGAAATGAATTGTTAGACCAATTTATTTAGGAGTATGTGCAGTATATTGTACCAAATGACTGATTTGTATACAGTGTCAGAGTATCATGATGATACATCATGAAACACAAAGGTCAGATGATGTCTAGAGTTGTGGCTTTGACATGCTATTAGTTTTCATTTGAACTAACTTGCAACCGTGGATTCAGTTCGACACAGAAGTTATATGTGATTTGATCATGTAATTTTGTTATGTGTAGGGGAAGTACGGACAAAATGGCATGGTATTTTGTAGCAAGTTTTTGAATTGAGTAGTAGCATATTTTATTAAGGTAAAATGCAACTACTTACAAAAAGTATTTTGTCTTTATAGTGCGGAAAAAATGATATATTAGGTTAAGGACTTACTGAGATGCTAAATTTTAAGAAGGCAGTTTACAAATAAATCGTTTGGTCAACTTTGGGACATCAGCATATGAAGCATGAGCTCAAAAGAAACAAGTCATACATCGTAACCAACTTTGCAATAAATGCAAGTCTCTCCTTTTCAACAGTGAATGTTTTTAGAAGTTAAAAGACAATCATCTTCGACAGGTTTCAATTTTCATTTTGGCATCGACTGAACTACCTTGTAGTATTCCCAAAAAAGTACTATGTCATTTTGTCCACTGTATAAGTATGTCATTTTGAGAAGAGAGAGAGTGAACAAAAATTATAAATAATCAAATCCTATCGAACACATGATTATTGCAATAAAATTGATCAAAATCATTAGTACTGGCATAAGTCCAGATTTTAATAGAGATAATTACAAATAACTCTAAATAAGCCCCAAAAAAACATGATAAAAACAACTCCAAAATAAACTGTTGAAGACGAGATACACGTTTGAACTGATGGTGACAAGAGTGTGACAATGACGCTCAACATCTGGCACGATTGTGATCATATCTTTCTATAGCCGAGGAAACGTTACTAAAACAAGCCAATTTTTAAATAAGACAACTGTGTCATTTTGTCCATATATACCATTCTGTTCATATTTCCTATATATAAGGTTATATTGCAAAAATCTGATAAAATAAAACCAATTTTTCACTTGACAAAACCATCATAAATTTATGAATGCAAAGTATGAAACTAAATTTCGCTTCGAAAATTTATTGAAAAAAAATAAAGTTTCTGGCGGTTTTTAGTTGGCGTTATTTGATCATTTATATTGAGTTTTAGAATGAGAACAATTTTTATCAAATTACCTAATTTTCCTTATATGTTAATATGTCCATTAACAGAAATTTTTAACATATTTATAATGTTTTAGAATATCTGTCGATATGGTCATATTATACATATAATGATGACAAATAAATATATACTACGTATAGATATTTCGTATAATCATACGAAACACTTCCGTCTGACTAACGTAAGATATATTCTAATATTTATTATTCATTATTTATTATAATTAACAATAAAAAAGATTGTTACTTACAGCCATAAAATGCAATGCACGCTAATTAGTGAAATTCGTTACATATGCTAAATTTGAATCCAGGCAACAGCGATGTCATTTATTGATTTAATATTTCAAAATAAAATGTCTAGAATGGGTAAAATATTCCATTTTGGAGCTATAGACTGTGATGTTCATAATTCTATATATATATATATATATATATATATATATATATACGAGTATATATATATATATATATATATATATATATATATAAATAATATGCGTCCATTTAATAATAGGTCATGCATCAATCAATTGTCAAACATTTTTCAAAATAATTTATTAGCTGATGACGAACGATGGCTTGGATGTATGTGGTCGAAAAAAATATTGTCCAATAAATTTTATACAGTCATAAAATTAATCAAGAACTTTATTGAAAAGACTGACGACTTATGCATATAAAATATATATATATATATATATATATATATATATATATATACAAAGTGTGAGGTTTTTTAGATGGTGGAAGAATGCCTTTAAAATAGTGTACATTTCGTTAACAAAACTCAAACATGAAAAGCCCAAATTAATATTAAAATAAAGTGAATAAAATAAACAGGTCTTCTGAAGGTACAGTTTTGGGATCATAACATTTGGAACTCTTTGAATACAAATGATTTGTATGGAAAAACATTTCATCATATATATATATATGAATAATTTCTTGGAGGGCATAACAATCAAGTAAAGAAAGAAATCAAGATTTCAATATAATTCCATGCCTTCCTATATAAGGTAAATTCTATATCACCATAAGTGGATCTACAATTTTGAGAGATACCAAAAAAGAGAAATTACAAATTAAACATGAACAAGGAAAAAAATATAATTAATTGAAAAGAATAACTACAACAATTGTTCTAATCTTATTTATATCATTTATATTCTTGTTCATGTTTAGTTTGCAATTTTTCTTTTTTGTATGATTCAAAATTGTATATCTACCGATGACATAAAATTTAACGTCGGAACGTATTTAATTATAAAAACGTTTTAATTTAAATTAAGTGAATTAATTTAAGTGAATTGAAATGTTTGGCATATGACAGTCTCCATTTGTTTTCAATGCTAAACAATGCCTCAAATATTTTCAATGTCAAAAATGATAAGCGGTTTGTTGTAATTTTTTCAATTTATTTCTACAAACTATATTTCTATAATTCAAAAAATCCTAAATAATTTCCTTAACAAACTTCAGAAAGATTTATCAAAATCCGAATAATCGTTTAGCAGGAGTATCCTTTTATACATCACATATATTCTAAATGTTTCAAATATTAACAAATATTGTAAAAATATACAAAATGAATATTATAATTAGATTTGATTTATTCACATATAGGAATTTACAAAAGGAGACATTTCAGATTTCTGAAGTATTGTCTTTCAATATATGAAAAAAGAAAAATATATATACATATTACGACTTATTGCTATAAATGGTAATACCTAATTGAATTTGACTTATTTATGAATTAGAAAAAAAGTAAGACAAAAATACTACACTTATTACTATGTATATATTTATATATGTCGTGCGTAAATACATATATATATACCCCCACAATGACGCATTTTCCTTTCATCGCAAAACCCTGCGTGTGATCGTTGAGTTTTTCCCTGAAAATAGCCTCTCATCCAGATTTAACTGGAATTTTGTATTTGCGTACCTTTATTATCAACGAAAAGCGTCACTTGAATCAATCACTACTATTTATTTTGAGATGTAATGTGATAATACTATTTCTAACAATTTCTGAGAATTTAATTTTATTAATTTCTATTTTTTTTTTTTTTATTTCTTTTTTTAATCAGCAATCAGAACTTAACGCATCCTATGAGCAGTTGTGATGATTTCTTAAACGATGTGGTCTTCTTATAAATGGTAACCCAAACCGTTGTCTTATCTCTATGTGATGAATTTTCATTATTACAATTTCTATAATACTGATAATTTTTTTATTGATGCAGCAATATCGCTTGGAAACATATTACTGTCTATAATTTTGCTTGGAAACATATTGCTATCTATATTTTCGCTTGGAAACATATTGCTATCTATATTTTCGCTTAGAAACATATTATCCATTAGATCACTGACTTTTTGTCATCTTTCAAGCAGCCCAATTTCATAAAACTTCTGGTTTTTTATTAACAACAAATTGAATCAGGTACAATTTGACACCATAATAATTATTGACTTTTTTTAATCAAGAAGTTTTGTAAAGATCGAAACTAAAAGTAATCAGATGGTAAAGTCACAGGACTATACGGTGGATGTGGTAAAATATCCCAACCAAGCTCCAATAATTTTTGCCGAGTGGTCAAAGATATGTGAATTCAATAAGAGAATAAATCACCGTTTCGATTTGCGAATTTAAGATGCTTTTTTTGACTGCATTGTTTAATTTCGTTAGTTGTTTAATGTTGACATCAGAATTGATCGTTCGTTTGGTGATAACAGTTCAAAGTAGACAATTCCTTTATAATCAACGTCAACTGAATGATCAGATCGTGTTTCATCTTTAAATAAAAAATCACCAGAACAATTTTTTTTTAATTATTTTTATTGTTTTTTATTTGAACAGCGATCAGAACTTATGGGTTCTATGAGCTGTTGTGATTAATATCTTACAAACTACGTTTGTTCTTATTACAGATGGCAACCCAAACAGTTGTCACATCTCTGTATGATAAATTTTTATTACAATCTCTGTAATAGGGTAAGTATGGTGCAACAATGCCGGGTGAGGGCTATTTTCACTTGGAAACATATTGCTATCTATATTTCCAAGTGAAAATCGTTGTCAATGTTGCCTGACAACAGGCTGCTCGAAGTGGGTATCGAACCCGGGACCTCTGAAACAAGTCCCGTCGCTCTTAACCGCTTACCTACGGGCGAGCCTCAGAACAAAATTTGGCAAACCAATTTTGACACTGCCGTTTTTATAAGGCACCATAAACATTTGACAAAATTTTCTATTTGATTTTCCATCTTTCAACGAACGCCAACCGAAAACTACACAATCGATCAAAAAACTCTTGTTTACAGATTGACACCTGAATTTGCCTACTATCCAATAACAAAAAGTCTTTTACATTTGGACTACGTCAACAAACTTAAACATTCAATAAAAACCATCAAAGAGTGAAAGCCGCACTTACTTAGTTGCCAACCAAATATCATATCATATAATAATATAAATATTTTCAATAATTATTTACTCACTTAAATAAAATTCACTTAAACGAAAGAAAATTGGATAAAAAAATTTACATATCAATAAAAATTTAAAACTCCACATGCTACTAAGAGAGTTAAATCTTGTATATTAATTAGCATGCAATTATTACACTGTACTAACAATAAGAACTGAAATAATGCAGACTTAAGTTGCGCCTACATTGTTTTTGAAAGTTTGTTTATTTGATTAAATGCATATAATTGTTGAATCAATAATTGCAAATCAGGAAATCAGATGCAAATTATTTCAAAAACAAAAAGACAATACTATTTTCCTATTTGTTGTTTATCGAAAGCGTGTTTCGATAGTCAACACTACGTGCGAACGCAAACACCCTGTTTCGCAACAATGAACTTTTGCGATCAAAGACACGACCAGTCTCGGGTCAAAAATATTTTCGTAAGTTGTGAAAATCAAAATATACAGTCACGTCTACATCGAAATTGGCGAATATTCATATACGAAGTATTTTCGTGTATCGTGCGGAGTCACATACGTCTCTCCAACTGTATACATTCAAAGAAAATCGATCGCGAAATTCGCCAGACTGTTTCCATGGAGCAGTGTAATGACACCGTGCTCCTTCTTGCTTTGTGTCTGATTCGGATTAAATATCTTCATTTTTGGAACCATCCACGATGACGCGATTTTTGGACTACCTAATGTTTCTTATAATATTAACAGTTATTATAGGTATCTACATTCGATTACAGAAAGCTTAAAACAACTAACTTTTCATAAACTTCATTCATTGTTGTCTAAAATCAAAATTGCAATAATTTAATCAATGAAGGAGCTTTTCTAGGGCGAGGAAGACCATCATTACATGATAAATTTAAAATGTTAAAATATATTTTTTTCTGAACAGAAAAAGGGCTGATTAGTGGTTAGAACTATGAGATTTTAACTAGAAATTATAGATTCGATACCTATCTCGGGCAGCTTGATGTCAAGCAGTAGTAACATTGGTTTGCATTAGATAACAATCTTTCCAAGTTAAAATAGCTCTTTCTTGGCATTGCTAGGATAGGACAACAATTTGGACTTTCTTTGGATTAGTGGTTAATGCTACGGGATTTTGACCAGAAGTTACATGCTCGATACCCTTTGGTTTGCATTTGGAAATATGTATAGATAACAATATTTCAAGTTTAAAATAGCCTTTTCTTGGCATTGCTGAGATAGGACAACCATTTGGGTTGCTATCTATGAAACAAGCAACATTGCTAGTCCATTCTTTTCATAGTTCTTTCTTGGCATTGCTAGGATAGGACAACAATTTGGACTTTTTTTGGATTAGTGGTTAGAGCTACGGGATTTTGACCAGAAGTTACATGCTCGGTACCCTTTGGTTTGCATTTGGAGTATAGATAACAATAATTTCAAGTTAAAATAGCCTTTCCTTATTTTTAGTATTGCTGAGATAGGACAACCATTTGGGTAGCTATCTATGAAACAAGCAACATTGCTCAAGAAGCCAGCACAAAGGCTTTCTTTGGATTAGTGGTTAGAGCTAAGGTATGGATTTCTACTAGAAGTTACAGATTCGATACCCTATGGTTTGCATTTGAAAATATAGATAACAATATTTCTAAGTTGAAATAGCCCTTCCTGAGCATTGCTTAGATAAGGCAACAATTTTGGTAGCTATCTATGAAATAAACAACATTGCCCGAGAAGCCAGCACAATGGCTCTCTTTGGATTAGTGGTTAAGGCTATGGGATTTTGACCAAGAGTTACAGGTTCGATACCCTTTGGTTTGCATTTGGAAATATAGATAACAAAATTTCCAAGTTGAAATAGCCCTTCCTGAGCATTTCTGAGATAGGACAACCATTTGAGTTGCTATCTATGAAAAAAGCAACATTGCATAAGAAGCCAGCACAGCGGCTTTCTTTCGATTATTGGTTAGAGCTATGGGATTTTAATCAAAAGTTACAGGTTCGATACCTGCCTCGGACTACTTGATGTCAAGCAGCAGGAATATCGATTTTCACTTGAAAATGTAAATTTTTACTTGAAAATGTAGATAACAATATATTTCTAAGAAAAAGTAGCCCTACCTGGACATTACTGAGATAGAAAAACCATTTGGGCAGCTTGATGTCAAGCAGTAGGAATACCGATTTTCACTTGGAAATGTAAACTTTCACTTAAAAATGTGGATGACAATATATTTCTAAGAAAAAATAGCTTTATCCGTACATTACTGGGATAGAAAATCCATTTGGGCAGCTTGATGCCAAGCAGTAGGAATATCGATTTTCACTTGAAAATGTTAACAATATTATTCTATGTTAGAAAAAATAGCCCTATCCGTACATTACTGGGAGAGAAAAACCATTTGAGCAGCTTTAGCAGTAGGAATATCGATTTTCACTTGAAAATGTTAACGATATTATTCTATGTTAGAAAAAATAGCCCTATCCGTACATTACTGGGATAGAAAACCATTTGGGCAGCTTGATGTCAAGCAGTAGGAATATCGGTTTTTACTTAAAAATGTGGATAACAATATATTTCTAAGAAAAATAGCCCTATCCGTACATTACTGGGATAGAAAAACCATTTGGCAGCTTAATGTCAAGCAGTAGTAATATCGATTTTTACTTCAAAATGTAAATTTTCACTTGATAACGTGGATAACAATATATTCCTAAGAAAAAATAGCCCTACCTGCACATTATTGAGATAAAAAAAACATTTGGGTTCTCATCTATGAAAAAAGCAACATGCTCAAAAAGTCAGCATAACGGCTTATATAGGACTTGATAAGTTCTGATTGCTGTTAAAAATATGTAATAAAAAAATGAACAGAAATCAGAATTTTTGCTTGTATGTTGTGCTGATTTATTTTTACTAATGGTTTATGAGAAGACAATCCAATGGTTGTGTTATTCTACTTATTATTCTGGAAATATATTATTTCATTAGAAGGCAACTGAATGGTTGTGTATTTTAAATTATGATAAAAAAATAATTTTTTGCCGTAACGAAAGACATATTATTTTGAAACATATATTTGGAAGTGCAAACAAGTAAATGTTGGGTTTTAATATAAGATTATATTAGTCTATAATTTATATTTTTAATGTATCCATACATAAATCAAAGTAAATTTTGTTAATATTTATAATTATTCTACTTTGTACTGAGAATCCTGAGAGAAAAAGTTAATTTTATTTCATATAAACGAACGTCCAAAAGCCACTTCTCCAAAGAAATACCTAAAGGTAAAATACCTAATTATTTATATCTCCGTCTTATATATTTTTTAAGACATGATTGTATAAATGAGACATCTCGAAAAGCCTTTCTAATCAATTGTTCTGTCTGGCCCATTAATTAAGAGCTCTTTTTTTTTAATCCATCATCTTCATTATCGTCGTTATCATTTTGCTTGACAACAACTTGACGTCTGGATTAATATTTAAGAGAATATTAATATCGAATTTATATTATGGACGACTTGGATCTAAAAATGTTCTAATAATGAAATTTTAGTCTAGAGGTGAAGAGACACTTTATGTAAATTATTAATGCAAATTTAAAACTTTTTATAGTTATATTAACTTCTGTACTGCAGTTCAGCTTTACTTGTACCAGGTACTATTTTTAACATAAAAAATTCTAAAATTAAACGATGAATGGAAATTTATGAAAGAAAAATATTATGCATAATTGGCTATCACAGCATCTTGATAATTGACACAATTTGCACTTTTGTTGTCCAGTTTGCATTTTAAATATCTAAAAAATTGAAAATCGAGATATGAGAGCTTATAAAATGGAGACGAAAAATTATTATGAAGTACTAAATATCTTTTTGCGAAAATTGATTTCATGGAATCTGTATCAATTTTTGTTTTCAACAGATTAGTCCGAGAACAAAAAAAAGTTATGATCGACTGAAGGATCATATTTCTCAGATTACCCTCGTTTAAGCTATCAATTGCATTCAATTTATTCCTAAATTGATCACATCTTCTCAGAACTGAAAAATATGTTTTCTAAAGAAATATTTCGAAAAATGATAGTCAATAATATTATTTTTCATTCATCTTATTGCCAATCGAGTTCTGAGAATCTGTTCATTGAAGAAATGCGGTAGGTTTCCATTTGTGATTCTGAATAGAAAATCTCTGGTAGCGATAAAAATTTATTTCTTGGAAAATTTCATTATCATGCATTTATAAAGATCAAAAAACATGTTGATAGCTGTACTGATTTGGGAATACCAATAAGAATTTTCGAAACCGGTATTTCGTTATTTGCGCTTTTAAAACCGGTTATACCGGTATTAATAATTGTTTTAAATAAAATATTTGGCGCCGGTATCACTTTAAAAAGCCTTTACATTTTTACACAAGAAGAAATAAACAACTTTCTATTCACTCTATTTATTGTGAATCAATATGAACTTTTTTGGAAAGCAATAAATATTCAGTCTAATGACTAGCTTTAATTATAAATTAATATTTTGACACTTGTTCATACAATAGAAACACCTAAAGAGACATTTGTTTTAAGCGTTTATGAAATTCAAATTTCGAATGAACTCAAACTCAAGTGTAACATGTATTAACTTATTTTAAGGTAAATACCGGTATTAACCCTTTCCACTCGGATGCCACCGGCAGCAAAATTCATATAAATCTCGGACTTCGCGAGTGGAAAGGGTTAATACCGCCGAAAATTTGCATTTGCTTTGCATTGTCAGTAGTGACATCGGTTTTCACTTGAAATATTTCAAGTAAAAATAGCTTTTACTCGGAATTGCTGCGTCAATACAAAATTATCAATATTACAGAAATTGCAATAATAAATTTATTAAATCCGTATAGGCCAACCGTTGGGTTGCCTTCTGAAAAGCGACATAGTTAAGTTTATCACAACAGCTTATAGGACCTTCAAGTTCTGATCGCAGTACAAATATAAAAAAAATTAATCAGCATTTCATTGATTTCATAATAAGCTTCAAAATCTTACCAACTAATCAAAAAACTGATAACAACCTCTTAGTGATACTTCGAGATGTCGAAAATAGCGATAATGAATATCTGAATATGATAATTTAATTTTTGCAAAATAAATATTTATCTAGGGCATGCGATAAATTAAGAGCAGTTTCTTAAAATATTTTTTAAAACAATACTAGTCATAACTTTTGTAAATATAGATTAGCGAAATAAAAATAGGACGACGTTGCGTGTGCATCACCGTCGTATTGTATTTCGCAATTTGTGAAATCATGAGAAAGTACAATACAATTTTCTGCTGTCGGCGTTTATTTGCTGATTGAAATCGTAGAATAATGCAACTACTATGTACGAATAATATGGTAACTGAATTTGCAATCTATTCTGAAATATGTAGATATAAACCTAAATTGTAACGGAATCATTTTACACTTAAATATGTACACATGATCCGAATAGATTATAACAAATTCGAAGATTTCATAAAAATAAAGAAGAAATGTAAATTTGAGGAGAAATGGAAATTTTGATTAATTAATAGTTTTTCAATTTATAGTGTATATTGCGGCATCCTAGTGGAAAGGGTTACATTACGCCACGTAGTAAAAATAGTAAAAATTTCACATGGGCTATGGTAACTTTATTAGATAATTTAGTTAAAAATGTATCGAGGAACTTATTATATTAAAGAAAACAATTTGTTTTGTCAAAATTCCTCCAAAAATACTATTTTTTATGTCACACATATATGGCTGACATAGCCCTGTATTCAATCTATATGTCTAACATAGCTCATGCAAAACTTCTTAGCGTCAGACACATATGACAGACATGGCGATTAACGTGTTAATAATTAATTCAATAGAAGTATTTTT
>NW_020538040.1:19330772-19369287 GCF_003426905.1 Ctenocephalides felis | reverse complement strand
TACTAGAAAAATTCATAGGTAGGACTTATGAATAAACAGCGCGTTGTAGGAGTACCGCGTTATAGGAAGGCTGAAAAAATTTAGCTCCGCATAGTATGCGTTCCCAAAGTATCGAGTTATCGGAATGTTGACTGTATATATTTTTAATAGAATCATAATCAGAACTTAACAAGTCCAAGACTTTTTAAACGACGTGGTTTTTATGGCAACCCAAACGGTTTTTCTATCTCTATGTGATGATTTATTATCACAATTTTTGTACTACCGATGAATTTTCAATTGGTGCAGCAATTCCAGGTTATTTTCAGCGAAAACTTATTGCTATCTATATAGTTTTGAACCTAAAACCTCTGATTCGAATTCGGACACTACTTTAGCCAGAGTCTTAACTTTCTCAAGTTTTCTTAACCAAAACATCTACGTCTATTTATTAAGCCCATCATAGCATCGTCGTGGTTAAAAAGGGCTAAATAGATAGACGTAGATATTTGGTTGAAAAAATTAAGAAAGAAAAAGAAAGTTAAGACTCTGGCCCAAAGTAGTGGACTTCGAATCAGAGGTTTCAGGTTCAAAACTATAGACGCATTAGACATAGAAATTTAAATCAATTACCCCAAATTCAAAATCTTTCTTCAAAATCTCAACTAGAAACAAGATAGAAGACAGAATTTGTCCCATTCATATTCGCTTGGTTCTAAATATGCCATCCTATTCCTTCCAAACCTTTTTTGTAAGTTATCCCTGTAAAAAATGTCCCAAGCTGTTCGCTTATTGTCATTTCGTGTTTTTCTTAGAATTTCTCGCCGTTGGAAACTTTCCAATCTAGAACAAAAATTGCAAGCGCACTAATGCGGAAAAATATCACTATACCGCAAGATAGAGAATACTTGCTATCACGGCATTTCCTAGAAAATTGACACGATATAATTTCTCTTTTTTCCGACGTTGTAGTTCACCTTGTAACAATATAAAGTATATATTACATAATTCACATTATGTTTTATATTCTCGTAAAGAAGTGAATGTAAGTTTAAATGTGTGAATTATTTGCGCGATACTTTTACTATATCATAAAAATATAAATATCTAGAATAGTGTCACTAGTTTGTAAATTAACCAGGATAAAAGATATTCTCTTTGAAACATAATTACTATGTCGCGGTATTAAAATGTTGAAAACCTTTCTGTGTATTTTTGACATTAGAGTTATGTTAAAGATTAAGCTGGCAAAATATACGAAAAATAAAAGGATTTGTTGGTTAATTTGAATGTAACGACAGCTGTAAATTTCACAAAGTGTAGTTACCAATTTTTAGATGATAATTTACTATAGTTTGGACTAAATACTTCCAATTTAAGTGGCAATTTAGGAAGAAACGCATTAATTGCGTTTTAAAAACAGATGTTGCAAAATATTATAAATACGTTTAAAATCTCTGTTAATATGCATGCTTCAAATATGAAAAATTAGCACATCGTAAACAGACATAATTACAGAGCATTTAGCAGGATGCCACTCTGTAGACTTCGTACAAACATCGGAAATGAATTGTTAGACCAATTTATTTAGGAGTATGTGCAGTATATTGTACCAAATGACTGATTTGTATACAGTGTCAGAGTATCATGATGATACATCATGAAACACAAAGGTCAGATGATGTCTAGAGTTGTGGCTTTGACATGCTATTAGTTTTCATTTGAACTAACTTGCAACCGTGGATTCAGTTCGACACAGAAGTTATATGTGATTTGATCATGTAATTTTGTTATGTGTAGGGGAAGTACGGACAAAATGGCATGGTATTTTGTAGCAAGTTTTTGAATTGAGTAGTAGCATATTTTTATTAAGGTAAAATGCAACTACTTACAAAAAGTATTTTGTCTTTATAGTGCGGAAAAAATGATATATTAGGTTAAGGACTTACTGAGATGCTAAATTTTAAGAAGGCAGTTTACAAATAAATCGTTTGGTCAACTTTGGGACATCAGCATATGAAGCATGAGCTCAAAAGAAACAAGTCATACATCGTAACCAACTTTGCAATAAATGCAAGTCTCTCCTTTCAACAGTGAATGTTTTTAGAAGTTAAAAGACAATCATCTTCGACAGGTTTCAATTTTCATTTTGGCATCGACTGAACTACCTTGTAGTATTCCCAAAAAAAGTACTATGTCATTTTGTCCACTGTATAAGTATGTCATTTTGAGAAGGAGAGAGTGAACAAAAATTATAAATAATCAAATCCTATCGAACACATGATATTGCAATAAAATTGATCAAAATCATAGTACTGGCATAAGTCCAGATTTTAATAGAGATAATTACAAATAACTCTAAATAAGCCCCAAAAAAACATGATAAAAACAACTCCAAAATAAACTGTTGAAGACGAGATACACGTTTGAAACTGATGGTGACAAGAGTGTGACAATGACGCTCAACATCTGGCACGATTGTGATCATATCTTTCTATAGCCGAGGAAACGTTACTAAAACAAGCCAATTTTAAATAAGACAACTGTGCATTTGTCCATATATACCATTCTGTTCATATTCCTATATATAAGGTTATATTGCAAAAATCTGATAAAATAAAACCAATTTTTCACTTGACAAAACCATCATAAATTTATGAATGCAAAGTATGAAACTAAATTTCGCTTCGAAAATTTATTGAAAAAAAATAAAGTTTCTGGCGGTTTTTAGTTGGCGTTATTTGATCATTTATATTGAGTTTTAGAATGAGAACAATTTTTATCAAATTACCTAATTTTCCTTTATGTTAATATGTCCATTAACAGAAATTTTAACATATTTATAATGTTTTAGAATATCTGTCGATATGGGCATATTATACATATAATGATGACAAATAAATATATACTACGTATAGATATTTCGTATAATCATACGAAACACTTCCGTCTGACTAACGTAAGATATATTCTAATATTTATTATTCATTATTTATTATAATTAACAATAAAAAAGATTGTTACTTACAGCCATAAAATGCAATGCACGCTAATTAGTGAAATTCGTTACATATGCTAAATTTGAATCCAGGCAACAGCGATGTCATTTATTGATTTAATATTTCAAAATAAAATGTCTAGAATGGGTAAAATATTCCATTTTGGAGCTATAGACTGTGATGTTCATAATTCTATATATATATATATATATATATATATATATATACGAGTATATATATATATATATATATATATATATATATATATAAATAATATGCGTCCATTTAATAATAGGTCATGCATCAATCAATTGTCAAACATTTTTCAAAATAATTTATTAGCTGATGACGAACGATGGCTTGGATGTATGTGGTCGAAAAAAATATTGTCCAATAAATTTTATACAGTCATAAAATTAATCAAGAACTTTATTGAAAAGACTGACGACTTATGCATATAAAATATATATATATATATATATATATATATATATATATATACAAAGTGTGAGGTTTTTTAGATGGTGGAAGAATGCCTTTAAAATAGTGTACATTTCGTTAACAAAACTCAAACATGAAAAGCCCAAATTAATATTAAAATAAAGTGAATAAAATAAACAGGTCTTCTGAAGGTACAGTTTTGGGATCATAACATTTGGAACTCTTTGAATACAAATGATTTGTATGGAAAAACATTTCATCATATATATATATATGAATAATTTCTTGGAGGGCATAACAATCAAGTAAAGAAAGAAATCAAGATTTCAATATAATTCCATGCCTTCCTATATAAGGTAAATTCTATATCACCATAAGTGGATCTACAATTTTGAGAGATACCAAAAAAGAGAAATTACAAATTAAACATGAACAAGGAAAAAAATATAATTAATTGAAAAGAATAACTACAACAATTGTTCTAATCTTATTTATATCATTTATATTCTTGTTCATGTTTAGTTTGCAATTTTTCTTTTTTGTATGATTCAAAATTGTATATCTACCGATGACATAAAATTTAACGTCGGAACGTATTTAATTATAAAAACGTTTTAATTTAAATTAAGTGAATTAATTTAAGTGAATTGAAATGTTTGGCATATGACAGTCTCCATTTGTTTTCAATGCTAAACAATGCCTCAAATATTTTCAATGTCAAAAAATGATAAGCGGTTTGTTGTAATTTTTTCAATTTATTTCTACAAACTATATTTCTATAATTCAAAAAATCCTAAATAATTTCCTTAACAAACTTCAGAAAGATTTATCAAAATCCGAATAATCGTTTAGCAGGAGTATCCTTTTATACATCACATATATTCTAAATGTTTCAAATATTAACAAATATTGTAAAAATATACAAAATGAATATTATAATTAGATTTGATTTATTCACATATAGGAATTTACAAAAGGAGACATTTCAGATTTCTGAAGTATTGTCTTTCAATATATGAAAAAAGAAAAATATATATACATATTACGACTTATTGCTATAAATGGTAATACCTAATTGAATTTGACTTATTTATGAATTAGAAAAAAAGTAAGACAAAAATACTACACTTATTACTATGTATATATTTATATATGTCGTGCGTAAATACATATATATATACCCCCACAATGACGCATTTTCCTTTCATCGCAAAACCCTGCGTGTGATCGTTGAGTTTTTCCCTGAAAATAGCCTCTCATCCAGATTTAACTGGAATTTTGTATTTGCGTACCTTTATTATCAACGAAAAGCGTCACTTGAGTCAATCACTACTATTTATTTTGAGATGTAATGTGATAATACTATTTCTAACAATTTCTGAGAATTTAATTTTATTAATTTCTATTTTTTTTTTTTTTATTTCTTTTTTTAATCAGCAATCAGAACTTAACGCATCCTATGAGCAGTTGTGATGATTTCTTAAACGATGTGGTCTTCTTATAAATGGTAACCCAAACCGTTGTCTTATCTCTATGTGATGAATTTTCATTATTACAATTTCTATAATACTGATAATTTTTTTATTGATGCAGCAATATCGCTTGGAAACATATTACTGTCTATAATTTTGCTTGGAAACATATTGCTATCTATATTTTCGCTTGGAAACATATTGCTATCTATATTTTCGCTTAGAAACATATTATCCATTAGATCACTGACTTTTTGTCATCTTTCAAGCAGCCCAATTTCATAAAACTTCTGGTTTTTTATTAACAACAAATTGAATCAGGTACAATTTGACACCATAATAATTATTGACTTTTTTTAATCAAGAAGTTTTGTAAAGATCGAAACTAAAAGTAATCAGATGGTAAAGTCACAGGACTATACGGTGGATGTGGTAAAATATCCCAACCAAGCTCCAATAATTTTTGCCGAGTGGTCAAAGATATGTGAATTCAATAAGAGAATAAATCACCGTTTCGATTTGCGAATTTAAGATGCTTTTTTTGACTGCATTGTTTAATTTCGTTAGTTGTTTAATGTTGACATCAGAATTGATCGTTCGTTTGGTGATAACAGTTCAAAGTAGACAATTCCTTTATAATCAACGTCAACTGAATGATCAGATCGTGTTTCATCTTTAAATAAAAAATCACCAGAACAATTTTTTTTTAATTATTTTTATTGTTTTTATTTGAACAGCGATCAGAACTTATGGGTTCTATGAGCTGTTGTGATTAATATCTTACAAACTACGTTTGTTCTTATTACAGATGGCAACCCAAACAGTTGTCACATCTCTGTATGATAAATTTTTATTACAATCTCTGTAATAGGGTAAGTATGGTGCAACAATGCCGGGTGAGGGCTATTTTCACTTGGAAACATATTGCTATCTATATTTCCAAGTGAAAATCGTTGTCAATGTTGCCTGACAACAGGCTGCTCGAAGTGGGTATCGAACCCGGGACCTCTGAAACAAGTCCCGTCGCTCTTAACCGCTTACCTACGGGCGAGCCTCAGAACAAAATTTGGCAAACCAATTTTGACACTGCCGTTTTTATAAGGCACCATAAACATTTGACAAAATTTTCTATTTGATTTTCCATCTTTCAACGAACGCCAACCGAAAACTACACAATCGATCAAAAAACTCTTGTTTACAGATTGACACCTGAATTTGCCTACTATCCAATAACAAAAAGTCTTTTACATTTGGACTACGTCAACAAACTTAATCATTCGATAGAAACCATCTAAAAGTGAAAGCCGCACTTACTTAGTTGCCAACCAAATATCATATCATATAATAATATAAATATTTTCAATAATTATTTTCTATGATCATTCTACTCACTTAAATAAAATTCACTTAAACGAAAGAAAATTGGATAAAAAAATTTACATATCAATAAAAATTTAAAACTCCACATGCTACTAAGAGAGTTTAATCTTGTATATTAATTAGCATGCAATTATTACACTGTACTAACAATAAGAACTGAAATAATGCAGACTTAAAGTTGCGCCTACATTGTTCTTGAAAGTTTGTTTATTTAATTAAATGCATATAATTGTTGAATCAATAATTGCAAATCAGGAAATCAGATGCAAATTATTTCAAAAACAAAAAGACAATACTATTTTCCTATTTGTTGTTTATCTCGTTAGACGAAAGCGTGTTTCGATAGTCAACACTACGTGCGAACGCAAACACCCTGTTTCGCAACAATGAACTTTTGCGATCAAAGACACGACCAGTCTCGGGTCAAAAATATTTTCGTAAGTTGTGAAAATCAAAATATACAGTCACGTCTACATCGAAATTGGCGAATATTCATATACGAAGTATTTTCGTGTATCGTGCGGAGTCACATACGTCTCTCCAACTGTATACATTCAAAGAAAATCGATCGCGAAATTCGCCAGACTGTTTCCATGGAGCAGTGTAATGACACCGTGCTCCTTCTTGCTTTGTGTCTGATTCGGATTAAATATCTTCATTTTTGGAACCATCCACGATGACGCGAATTTTGGCTCGTTAATGTTAACAATTATTATAGATATCTACATTCGATTACAGAAAGCTTAAAACAACCAACTTTTCACAAACTTCATTCATTGTTGTCTAAAATCTAAATTGCAATAATTTAATCAACGGAGGAGCTATTTTAGGGTGATGCAGACCATCATTACATGATAAATTAAAAATGTTAAATATAATTTTTTCATGAACAGAAAAGAGCTGATTAGTGGTTAGAACTATGAGATTTTAACTAAAAATTACAGATTTGATACCTATCTCGGACAGCTTGATGTCAAGCAGTAGTGACATTGGTTTGCATTAGATAGCATGTTTCCAAGTTAAATAGCCCTTTCTTGGCATTGCTAAAATAGGGCAACAATTTGGACTTTCTTTGAATTATTGGTTAGAGCTACGGGATTTTGACCAGAAGTTACATGCTCGATACCCTTTGGTTTGCATTTGGAAATATGTATAGATAACAATATTTTCAAGTTAAAATAGCCTTTTCTTGGCATTGCTGAGATAGGACAACCATTTGGGTTGCTATCTATGAAACAAGCAACATTGCTAGTCCATTCTTTTCATAGTTCTTTCTTGGCATTGCTAGGATAGGACAACAATTTGGACTTTTTTTGGATTAGTGGTTAGAGCTACGGGATTTTGACCAGAAGTTACATGCTCGGTACCCTTTGGTTTGCATTTGGAGTATAGATAACAATAATTTCAAGTTAAAATAGCCTTTCCTTATTTTTAGTATTGCTGAGATAGGACAACCATTTGGGTAGCTATCTATGAAACAAGCAACATTGCTCAAGAAGCCAGCACAAAGGCTTTCTTTGGATTAGTGGTTAGAGCTAAGGTATGGATTTCTACTAGAAGTTACAGATTCGATACCCTATGGTTTGCATTTGAAAATATAGATAACAATATTTCTAAGTTGAAATAGCCCTTCCTGAGCATTGCTTAGATAAGGCAACAATTTTGGTAGCTATCTATGAAATAAACAACATTGCCCGAGAAGCCAGCACAATGGCTCTCTTTGGATTAGTGGTTAAGGCTATGGGATTTTGACCAAGAGTTACAGGTTCGATACCCTTTGGTTTGCATTTGGAAATATAGATAACAAAATTTCCAAGTTGAAATAGCCCTTCCTGAGCATTTCTGAGATAGGACAACCATTTGAGTTTCTATCTAAGAAAAAAGCAACATTCCTTAAGAAGTCAGCACAACGGCTCTCTCTGGATTATTGGTTACAGCTATGGGATTTTAATCAAAAGTTAGAGGTTTGATACCTGTCTCGGTCAGCTTGATGTCAAGCAGTAGAAGTATCGATTTTCACTTAAAAATGTGGATAACAATATATTTCTAAGAAAAAGTAGCCCTACCTGGACATTACTGAGATAGAAAAACCATTTGGGCAGCTTGATGTCAAGCAGTAGGAATACCGATTTTCACTTGGAAATGTAAACTTTCACTTAAAAATGTGGATGACAATATATTTCTAAGAAAAAATAGCTTTATCCGTACATTACTGGGATAGAAAATCCATTTGGGCAGCTTGATGCCAAGCAGTAGGAATATCGATTTTCACTTGAAAATGTTAACAATATTATTCTATGTTAGAAAAAATAGCCCTATCCGTACATTACTGGGAGAGAAAAACCATTTGAGCAGCTTTAGCAGTAGGAATATCGATTTTCACTTGAAAATGTTAACGATATTATTCTATGTTAGAAAAAATAGCCCTATCCGTACATTACTGGGATAGAAAAACCATTTGGGCAGCTTGATGTCAAGCAGTAGGAATATCGGTTTTTACTTAAAAATGTGGATAACAATATATTTCTAAGAAAAAATAGCCCTATCCGTACATTACTGGGATAGAAAAACCATTTGGGCAGCTTAATGTCAAGCAGTAGTAATATCGATTTTTACTTCAAAATGTAAATTTTCACTTGATAACGTGGATAACAATATATTCCTAAGAAAAAATAGCCCTACCTGCACATTATTGAGATAAAAAAACCATTTGGGTTCTCATCTATGAAAAAAGCAACATGCTCAAAAAGTCAGCATAACGGCTTATATAGGACTTGATAAGTTCTGATTGCTGTTAAAAATATGTAATAAAAAAATGAACAGAAATCAGAATTTTTGGTAATATGTTGTGCTGATTATCTTTACTAACGGTTTATGAGAAGACAATCCAATGGTTGTGTTATTCTACTTATTATTCTGGAAATATATTATTTCATTAGAAGGCAACTGAATGGTTGTGTATTTTTAAATTATGATAAAAAAATAATTTTTTGCCGTAACGAAAGACATATTATTTTGAAACATATATTTGGAAGTGCAAACAAGTAAATGTTGGGTTTTAATATAAGATTATATTAGTCTATAATTTATATTTTTAATGTATCCATACATAAATCAAAGTAAATTTTGTTAATATTTATAATTATTCTACTTTGTACTGAGAATCCTGAGAGAAAAAGTTAATTTTATTTCATATAAACGAACGTCCAAAAGCCACTTCTCCAAAGAAATACCTAAAGGTAAAATACCTAATTATTTATATCTCCGTCTTATATATTTTTTAAGACATGATTGTATAAATGAGACATCTCGAAAAGCCTTTCTAATCAATTGTTCTGTCTGGCCCATTAATTAAGAGCTCTTTTTTTTTAATCCATCATCTTCATTATCGTCGTTATCATTTTGCTTGACAACAACTTGACGTCTGGATTAATATTTAAGAGAATATTAATATCGAATTTATATTATGGACGACTTGGATCTAAAAATGTTCTAATAATGAAATTTTAGTCTAGAGGTGAAGAGACACTTTATGTAAATTATTAATGCAAATTTAAAACTTTTTATAGTTATATTTAACTTCTGTACTGCAGTTCAGCTTTACTTGTACCAGGTACTATTTTTAACATAAAAAATTCTAAAATTAAACGATGAATGGAAATTTATGAAAGAAAAATATTATGCATAATTGGCTATCACAGCATCTTGATAATTGACACAATTTGCACTTTTGGTTGTCCAGTTTGCATTTTAAATATCTAAAAAATTGAAAATCGAGATATGAGAGCTTATAAAATGGAGATACGAAAAATTATTATGAAGTACTAAATATCTTTTTGCGAAAATTGATTTCATGGAATCTGTATCAATTTTTGTTTTCAACAGATTAGTCCGAGAACAAAAAAAAGTTATGATCGACTGAAGGATCATATTTCTCAGATTACCCTCGTTTAAGCTATCAATTGCATTCAATTTATTCCTAAATTGATCACATCTTCTCAGAACTGAAAAATATGTTTTCTAAAGAAATATTTCGAAAAATGATAGTCAATAATATTATTTTTCATTCATCTTATTGCCAATCGAGTTCTGAGAATCTGTTCATTGAAGAAATGCGGTAGGTTTCCATTTGTGATTCTGAATAGAAAATCTCTGGTAGCGATAAAAATTTATTTCTTGGAAAATTTCATTATCATGCATTTATAAAGATCAAAAAACATGTTGATAGCTGTACTGATTTGGAAATAAAATGCGTGTTTTTGGAATTATTTGAAATTTCAGTAGTAGGGAATGGAATACCAATAAGAATTTTCGAAACCGGTATTTCGTTATTTGCGCTTTTAAAACCGGTTATACCGGTATTAATAATTGTTTTAAATAAAATATTTTGGCGCCGGTATCACTTTAAAAAGCCTTTACATTTTTACACAGAAATAAACACCTTTCTATTCATTCTATTTATTGTGAATCAATATGAACTTTTTTGGAAAGCAATTAATATTCAGTCTAATGACTAGCTTTAATTATAAATTAATATTTTGACACTTGTTTATACAATAGAAAGACCTAAAGAGACATTTGTTTTAAGCGTTTATGAAATTCAAATTTCGAATGAACTCAAACTCAAGTGTAACATGTATTAACTTATTTTAAGGTAAATACCGGTATTAACCCTTTCCACTCGGATGCCACCGGCAGCAAAATTCATATAAATCTCGGACTTCGCGAGTGGAAAGGGTTAATACCGCCGAAAATTTGCATTTGCTTTGCATTGTCAGTAGTGACATCGGTTTTCACTTGAAAATATTTCAAGTAAAAATAGCTTTTACTCGGAATTGCTGCGTCAATACAAAATTTATCAATATTACAGAAATTGCAATAATAAATTTATTAAATCCGTATAGGCCAACCGTTGGGTTGCCTTCTGAAAAGCGACATAGTTAAGTTTATCACAACAGCTTATAGGACCTTCAAGTTCTGATCGCAGTACAAATATAAAAAAAATTAATCAGCATTTCATTGATTTCATAATAAGCTTCAAAATCTTACCAACTAATCAAAAAACTGATAACAACCTCTTAGTGATACTTCGAGATGTCGAAAATAGCGATAATGAATATCTGAATATGATAATTTAATTTTTGCAAAATAAATATTTATCTAGGGCATGCGATAAATTAAGAGCAGTTTCTTAAAATATTTTTTAAAACAATACTAGTCATAACTTTTGTAAATATAGATTAGCGAAATAAAAATAGGACGACGTTGCGTGTGCATCACCGTCGTATTGTATTTCGCAATTTGTGAAATCATGAGAAAGTACAATACAATTTTCTGCTGTCGGCGTTTATTTGCTGATTGAAATCGTAGAATAATGCAACTACTATGTACGAATAATATGGTAACTGAATTTGCAATCTATTCTGAAATATGTAGATATAAACCTAAATTGTAACGGAATCATTTTACACTTAAATATATACACATGATCCGAATCGAATATAACAAATTTGAAGGTTACAAAAAATAAAGGAAAAATGTAAATTTGAAGTGAAAATGGAAATTTTTCAATTTATAGTGTATATTGCGGCATCCGAGTGGAAAGGGTTAGGTTTATTACGCCACGTAGTAAAAATAGTAAAAGTTTTACATGGGCTATGGAAACTTTATTAGATAATTTAGGTAAAAATGTATCAAGAAAGCTTATTATATTAAAGAATTTTTTTGTTTTATCAAAATTCCTGAAAAACACTATTTTTTATGTCACACATATATGGCTGACATAGTCGTATATTCAATGCATATGTCTGACAAAGCTCATGCAAAACTTCTTAGCGTCAGACACATATGACAGACATGGCGATTAACGTGTTAATAATTAATTCAATAGAAGTATTTTTAAAATTAAAAGCATAGACTTTTTATTAGGAAGTTTAATATTTTTCAAACTTGTTTTTAATTAAATGGCCGATAACCATATAAGTAAATGTAAAAAAATTCTTCTTTACTTATTTATTTATTACTATAGTTCAATATCTTTCGAGGAAATCGATTAGAAGTATTTTTATATTTAAAAGTATAAAACTTTTATTAGTAAGTTTGATGAATTCTTTCTTAAGCTTGTAACTTTTTCTTCCATATTTCTTGAGTTATGAGTATACTAATTATTAAACAATTTTATTAATCCGCTTCTTTAAAATTTTACGTCCTAACAGACTTTTTTAAGAGTATTTAAAACCAATATTTTATAAAGATTTCTTGAGCTTATATATGAGCACAAAGTCCATTTTATATTAAAGTTTTTGTATTATTTTATATTATATTATTATATATTATATTATATTATAAGATATTAAGTGTAAATTTCAAAATTTATGTTTCTAAATTTTTAAGAAGACATCTTAGAAACGTATTCAGGGTGCATTCTGGTCTTGAATTTTTCTTTTTTTATTTATACTTTTCAAGAAAATCTGTATTTTTTTCCTTTCTCTGCGAAACAATAAACGCGTTTTTCTTGAAATTTTCTTTTTTGATACGATACCCACGATTTCTCAACTTCTACTGGGCCGATTTTCTTGAACTTTTACAGAGTCTTCTTGATAGGCTTTTTAACTTCAAACGCGTTTTTCTTGAAACTGTCTTTTTTGATACGATAACCACGATTTCTCAACTTCTACTGGACCGATTTTCTTGAAACTTTTACAAAGTCTTCTGGATAGACTTCTTAACTTTAAACGCATTTTTCTTGAAACTGTCTTGATGCGATACCCACGATTTCTCAACTTATCTACTGGATTGATTTGCTTGATTTTTTCCCAGAATTTTCTTTAGTACGACTTCTTTAGTAGTACGTTCATCTTATTATTATAAAATTTTTATAGAATATCAAAAAAAAAAATAAGAAATAATTTTTTTTTCGGGCAATCGCTAAATTTGAAAAAAGAGTTTTAATTTGTTCGTGTAGTACATACGATAGCGACATTATTCTAGATTAATGATTCACAAATATATCAGATCTTCATCAGATTATTTGGAGGGCTGATATCATGGGTATGGCCAGACGCCAACTTTTTGAGACCCCCCTCTTCATCATCTTTTAAAGTTAGAACTTTAGGCTATTTTTAAGATTAATTTTCTAAACTCTCCAAAACATCAATTTAAACTTGTTCACAAAAATATAGTAAAAGTATTGTTTAAGCCTTCAAAAAATTCAAATCCATACCCTTAGATAAAAATTTAACGTTTCGATTGACAAAAAAAAAACTAAGACATTACTTTCAATTTAGACCAAGTTCCGAAATTCAACTACAATGCTTGTTTATTATTATTCATTTATATATACATCATCGCCTAAAATAGATACATTAACAACAAAAAGCAATAGTTTATGTGTACATATGAAATTTGCGCAAAGAAATAATTAGAATTTGTTACAATATGTTTTCTTCAGAAATGTTTACTTGTGTCTGCCGAGGAAATTGCTTTTCGATGAAAATCAAAACACGTGGCGTTCGCGATAACATGATATACCTCGAAACGTGATTCATCGCCAAACGAAAACTATCGTAACCACCTGCGTTTTAGGATGTTTATAAAACATATTTTTATGATATGGAATGATAATTAAAATATAAGAAATTGTTTATGAAATGCAATATTTTTTGCTCTGATGGTAAAAAATAAAGTGGTTGTTTAATTATGAATTCCTGATGCGACATTCTGGGAAAGATACTTCTTATCAGGCAGAACATTCCAGGATGAATGGTCCATGGCGTATTAAGTTACTATATGAAATATAATACAAGTAATTCTAATGAAATAATATAATTGAAACTAGTGGTGCATGGCATCGTGCATTAATGCAAATTGATGGAACTTTCTGTACCGTAATTTAAAATTTTGGATTAAAATTTTGAAAAAAGAACCAGATTTTTGAGAATTTCGAAATTTATGAAAAAAAAGACTTTTGAAAAATTTGAAATTTTTTGAAAATATTGATTTTTTGGAAAATATTAATTTTTTGAAAATTTGATTTTCTTTCAATGGGATATATTTACATCGTTGACAACAATCCAGCTGAAAATCTTAAATATCCCCCTCGCATAATTTTAGTTTGTCAATTTCTGAGAGAAAAGCCTTGACCCCATATACATGTATCCTTTCGTCAAATACAACAGCCGAAAACAAAGCCACCAGTTGCTATCCGCAAAATAGTATGTAAGTCAAATTCATTCTATAGTTTGTATTGTACCGTATTGTATTGAATGACTATAATTATTTCTCTTAGTCACGAGATCAGCATTCAAAACACTTCCTCGATTTCGAAATCAAGAGATGAGGAACATTTTTCTCAATGAAACGGATTCGTACAAAAAGCTGGTGAAAAATCAACGTGGAAAAGAATAATTTATTAAAATAAATATAAAAATAAAAATATAAAATAGGCATAAAATAGAGAATGATTGAAATAAAATATTTAAAATAAGGTTTTAAATCCAACTAAAAAAATCTTAGAAAATTTTAGAGAGTCATATATTATTAACTCATGGACGTATGTTCAGAAAATTATTTTATTTATACTATATTGCACTTCATTAGCTATGTAAGCCATTAGCTAATACAGTACATTTAAATATAGAATAAATTGGTGAATATGTATGCTTACTATAATTACGAGAATTGAAATTAAAAGTGCAGTCATACACTTTTTCTTTATTAAAAATCGTATAACAAAAATAGTGTATGAAAGGCATTAAAATTCTCTAGTATTTAATCTTTTATTATGTGGAATTAGGTAATCGCAAGAAAATCGAAATCGAAAATGTTTGCATATCTTTACGTTCCAAGAGTTTCTGAACATTCTGGCATACCTTAGAAAAAAAAATAGATGTACTTATGTGTGTGCGTGTTTTTTCAATTTTTTACAAATGCAAATACAAATTTTCGTCGACCATTTCGAGAGCACGGATCAACCGATTTTAATGATTCAAAAAACATTCGATTCTTATTGATGAGAGGACGTGCTTCTTACTTTTTGGCAAAAGCAGGTCTAGCTGTCTTGAAAATTTGGGAAACAAAAAAACAGAAAATGGTAATTCACTTTTTGAGAGAAAGTTGCGTCTGATTTGAATTATTCAAAGACATTTCACTTATATTGATTTAATGAAGAACTTTTTTAATTTGTCAGAAAGCAGGTCCAGCAATTTAGGAGATCCAAGAAAAAAAGTTAAAAAAAAATGCAATTTGGCGGTCAATTAAACTTAAGCACATTTAATTATCGGATATTATATAGAAATTTTAATAATAAGATCAATATTTGTTTTTATTTCTATGAGTTCCGTACGAAGATTTATAACGTTTAAAGTTTATTTATATCGTTCAAACAAATGTCCTTAACATTTTCGACATTATGGATCACCGACTTGGAGGGTTTCAAAATTTTCAAAAAAAGTCGAATATTTTCGAAAATTCCAAAATTCTCCAAAAAATCTATTTTTTTCAAAAATTTTAAAGAATGCTAAAGCTTTTAAAATTGTTATGCACCTCTAGTTCAGATTTGATGTTATTATCGTCATTTAATAGAATGATCAGTTTAATAGAAAGACCAATTAAACATATAACAAAATTACAAAAATCCAAAACAACAGTTTTACTGATAATTCCCATAGGGTAAGATATAGTAATCGCAAAAAATCATATATTTAATCATAATCGTAAAAAATCATATTTTTATCATATAATTATACATCGTTTCAGAAGTTTGTGAAAATTTTGGCAAACCATTAGAAAAAATGGATGTGTGTGTGTGTGTGCGGATACAAATTTTTGTCGACGATTTTGCAAACACAGATTAACCGATTAGAGTAATTCAAAAAACATTCGATTCTTACTGATAAGGAGAAGAGGTGCTGATTAGTTTTTGGCAAAGGCAGGTCTACCGTTTCGGAGATAGGGGGCAAAAAAAAATAGTTTTTGAGATAACGGAGCGTCCGATTTAAATAATTCGAAAACATTTTACTTGTATTGACGAAATGAACAACTGGTGAAATTTTTGTAAGGGAGGGCTAGCGTCTCCGGAGATCCAATAAAAAAAAGTGAAAAATAATGCTATTTGCGGTTGAAACTGAACATTAGACATATGTACATCGTATTAAATATCTAAATATTAAGAAATAAAAAATCCAAAAAAGTCATTTTTTTTCTAAAATTTCTAAATTTCTCAAAAATCTATTTTTTTCAAAGTTTTGCAAAGTGTTTTTTAATAATTTAGTTTTCGGTGCGGGAAGTTCCTGCAATTTGCCTTAAGGCACGATGCCATGCACCACTAGTTTTTTATTATTAATTTTAAATGCCCCAAATGTCTTTTTTCGTTCCTCGATCGCACATACGCCTGTGTGTTTATAGCTAGTAACTCTAGCAACGATAAATTTAATAGTATCGTACAAGTACACTGCAAGGAACGAAGTTAACGACCTTGTATCCAATTTTAATACGAAATTCCGCCTTCTAAGTACTTGCTCTAAATAGGCACAAAGATGCCTCAACCGAAGGCCTGTTCCCATTAATTTTTATTATATTACCCAGGTATACGTATGTCAAGTTGTTTTTAGAGCTCCGACCTACCCCAATTCCTAACAGTAAAAAACGATTGGGCTGACTCATAATTATACTCATTTATCTTGTTTCCTGGGCATTCGTGTTCGAAAAAAACATTTTCAAATGATAAAAGATTCATTAATAACAGTGTTGGTATGTACGTACAGATACTACGAAGGCAACAAGGTTGTAACGTGTCAATCATATGTAACGAAACATATGATTTATGTTTGTTAGATGGTTTTTGGATGGACTACGTTCGAACCTGATATCGTAATATGAAAATATGAGACGAAAATAAGGAATCATTACTTGATAATATATTTTTACCCTCTATAGGCCCGCGTAACTTTCAAGTCACATTCAAAATTTTTAACAAATAATTGCGGCTTTTTTCGTGAAATGACGCAGAAGTCTTAATTCTATTTTGGTCAAGACAACCAATATGAATGTTTATGAACTTTACTACCTGAAATAACATTTTCATATACAGAAGTGCAAACACTATAGTGCTAGTTAAAGTTACTGTGACTTGAAAGTTTTATAATTCATTAACACCAAAAATAATTTAAAGCAGAATTTTCATTCATAATTTGCATATATTATAGACTTACTACTGATTTTTTGTTCTACATTTTTTTATGTAAAACAAAAATTCAGCCCATAGAGGGTTAAATGTATATTTGTGTCAACTTACTACTGATTTTTTGTTCTACATTTTTTTGGATGTAAAACAAAAATTCAGCTCAAGAGGGTTAAACTTATATTTGTGTCGTAACTTATTGTTTTATCTCTATAATTTGATTTTTATCCGAAATTGACGATTTTGTGCAGTTATGAATAATAAAACATTGATAAACCAACTGTAAGATCAACATATTTTATGAAGTTTTATGCAGATCGCAAATAACAAAATATGACATCCAAAAAATAGAGAAATCTCGCGTTCAATAAACTTTAAATTTTTATAACTGTCGTTTCCTTATTGATATCAAAAATGATTTTAAAGTAATAAAAATTATATATATATATATATATATATATATATATATATATATATATATATAATATTCTTGGGTGATATAACATAATGTAAAAAAAGGAATATAAGATTTCAACACATTCACTGCTGCGCACGCATATGTAGCGTGAGACCGTTCTCAATAGCAACAGGTGCGTTCCTTTTCCTTGCAATTTAGAGTATTTTTTTAGCATAATAAAGTGATTTATTCGAAATTTCATAATGCAATAATTTCAAACAGAAATAGTTCTATTTATCATACTTTGTTTTTTTTTCTTCAATTTAATACTAAAATATGTTCAGAAATGATTTTATTCAATATTAAACGAATAAAAAGCCTTAGCACAGAAGCATAGGCAACGTAAGGTTAGCAGTGAATGTGTTGAAATATTTTTATTATTCCCTACGTTTCGACGTGAAACTTTACGGTCATCATCAGTGAATATGATTTTTTTTACATAATTAAATATCACGTACAATAATAATAGTACAAAAATGAAACATTTTATAACATTTGCATGATTATGAAGAGTCCGAATTTGCCATGGGAATCTTTAACTTTGAATTCTTCAAAAATTATTTAAAAGTTTTTGTCGGCAAAAGTTTCAGTATCAAGTGCAAATGTTATAAATTGTTATATTTTCATACTGTTATTTACGTTATATTTAATTATATGAAAACTTCATGTTAACTGATGATGACGCAGGAATAATAACGGACGTATTTTACGTCGTGACGTATGGAATAATAAAGATGTTATAAAATCTTTACTAATTCTTATTTTACTTGATGTTATGCCTCCACAAGAATTTCATACATTTTAAAATCAAATTTAACTATTAATATATATGTATATATATATATATATATATATATATATATACATTAGGGTGGTCCTTAATATGGACATTTTCGAATTTTCTTGCTCACAGGGGCTCAAATGCTTCCAAATTGTAAAAAAACCTCTATAAGTGTTAGTTCTTAATTTGTCTTTTAGATAATGCGCGATCATTTTCGAATTTTATTGCTCCCAGGGTCTTAAATGCTTCTAAATTGATGAAAAAAATTCTCTAAAAGTTTTAGCTCTTAATATTGTCTTTTAGACAGTGCGCAATTCAATCAAAGTTTTGTATGGAAATAGCATGGGAAATTTTTCAAAAATTTTAAAAATGTTTGTTAGATATAACTTAGCGAACAAATGAATGAGTTTTATTCAAAATTCGACGCTCTACAAAACAAATTATAAAAAAACCTGTTTTGCAGAGCGTCGAATTTTCAATAAAAAATGATACGAATTGTCACTTTTAATTTATGTATCGTTAAGTTATACCTAAAAAAACATTTTTAAAATTTTCTATTTTTTTGCTATTTCCATACGAAGCTTTAATTGAATTGCGCACAATCTAAAAGTTAATATTAAGAGCTAAAACTTTTAGAGATTTTTTTTATCAATATGGAAGCATTTAAGCCCTTGGAAGCAATAAAATTTGAAAATGTCCATATTAAGGACCACCCTAATAAATATATATGAATATGTTTGGCGTGACAATGCGTCGAAATAAAATGAAATATTTTAGTTTATACGTTTCAAGACCAGATTTGTTTCATCATTCAGTTAAAAATTAATATTGTTTAATATAAAATTATCAGAATATAAAATACAAAAGTCAAATTTTACATACCAAATGAAGGGAAAGCCTAGAATAAGCAAATTAATGAATTACTTATTAAGAAAAATTAAGCACTAATTGTAGCAACAACAAACAGGTACATTGATAAAATTAAGATTTTCCAATGTTTCAACCAACATATGAAATGAAATAGTTTAATTAATTTGAAATAATTATTAGTTTAGAATAATCTGCATAAAACGAGAATTTCGAATAAAAATGGAGAAAAAGCACGTGTCGGCCAAACGTCAACATGACATTCCATGGCATGGCATGGCACACGTGCCTTCCGTAAAAGACAGACAAATAATGCACAAAACAGTCAGTACTCACCCATACAATGGCAAACGGCCAAAATAAAAATGTCGTCGTTACAATCCTCGTTTTTCGAACCAATTTCCAAAATGTCAATGTTTCCTATCGGTGGAACGAAACCGAAAATTTTCAAATACAACTAACTACACAAATGTCTAGTGGACGTTTGGACGTATATAATACTAATAGCTCGACGTCGAGTTATAACCTCAATAATCGGTTCGCTGGTGTTGCCGATGCGGCTATATATATGAAGGCGCGTTTCACGCTGATGTTCGCGGACTCCCCACTTCGGCGACCGCTCACATATTTCTACACGTACATTCACACGCGCGCAAACACATACGAAAAAATAATAATTCTAATTACAAACAAAACGGATTTATTTCTTCACAGTCACCATTTTATAATGTTTGACGTACTGATAATAAAATTTGTGAGATATTCCGTGCGACCACCAATTCGAATGGCCGTTGTAGTAACAAAGTACGCACAGGATATGATCTTCGCACATTTTTAAGCGATTTTCAAATTTGCCACACTCATTATGAATTTATGGAACAACTCCAAGTAAAAAATTAACACTCCTCTGAATAATTATTAACAAAACACACGAATTTTCGTGTGACGTGCTATGCCCACGGGGTTGCTGACTAGCAATGGCGATTTTGTCAGAGAAATGTCAGCGGCGCATAAGGGTTCGAAATGTGCGCAAGTGCAAACTATTGCAGTAAAAAACATCGTTCGGCACTTTTCTTACTGTGTTTTCCACTGTTTTCCACTTTGAATCATCGTGGATACACCTCAATACGATAACAACAAACTAGTGGTGCATGGCATTGTGCCTTAAGGCAAACTTGATTGCTAAAACTTCCCGTACCGTGATTCAAAATTTTAAAAGCTCTTACATTTTTTTTAAAATTTTGAAAAAATTTTTTTTGAGAATTTCTTGGAAATTCAGATTTTTTTAGTTTGATAATCTTGATTTTATTTGAAACTAGTAGGGCGAATGGCATCGTATGTCTTAAGGCAAATTGCTGGAACTTCCCGTACCAATTTTTTTTTTTAAAAAGATTAACATTTTTGAAAAAAATTACTCTGAAAAATTAGATTTTTGAGAAACTAGAAATTTTTGACAAAAATTTACTTTTTTTTTTTAAAAAAAGACTTTTTGAAATATTTTGGAAATTCTGAACTTTTTTTCAAAGCAATCGTATTGCTTTAACTGCATAGAGACAAAATATTGAAGCGCGTAAGCGCCGCGCCGCCGTCTAACGAATAAGCATTGGTACGGAACCCATAGGAATGTAAACAAAATTTATAAAATTTCTGATAATTTGATCTGCATATGTCTTATGATCATTTTTGACCGCCAAATGGCATTTTTTTTTTACTTTTTTAGTTAGATCTCCGAAACCGCTAGACCCGCCCTCATGAAAATTTGATCAGTTCTTCATCTTGTCAATAAAATTAGAATGTTTTTTGAATTATTGAAATCGGACGCTCCGTTCTCTTAAAAACGGAGTTATCCATTTTGGCACTTTTTGTCCCAAATCATCGGAACGGCTAGACCTGCCTTCGCCAAAAACTAATCAGCACGTCTCCTTATCAATACGAATCGAATGTTTTTTGAATTAATCAAATCGCTTCATCGGTGTAATAACGGTATAAATCTTGGTACAAAACCCATATAAATGCAAACAAAATTTCTACTTATTATTAAAATCTCTATAAAATATCTGTTAATTTGATGTGCAATAATAATTAATCTTTTAATAATTTTTCTATTAGATCTCCGAAACCACTCGACCTGCCTTTTGAAAAATTGAATAAATTATTAATTCCGTCAATACAAGTGAAATACTTTTTGATTCATTCAAATTGAACGCTCCATTCTCTCGAACACTGAATTGTCATTTTTACCCCGTATCTTCGAAACGACTGTGGACCCATCTTTGCCAAAAACTATGCAGCACGCCTCTTCATCAATAGCAAATCGAATGTTTTTTGAATCATTTAAATCGGGTCATCCATCGAATATTTTTTTTAATCATTCAAATTATTTCGTCAGTGTTCTTGAAATCGTCGATGAAAATTTGTATCCGTACACACACACAGACGTATATCCATTTTTTCTAATTATAAGATATGCAATTCGTAATTATATTCAGAAATATTTAAAACATAAAGATATGCAAAACAATATATTGGATTTTTTTTGCTATTACTATAACTTACTTCATGGAAAGTTTATAAACAATAACTTGAACTTTAAGAATAACTTGCTAATTTATTAGACTGGGCCTTAATCTTAGCATATTTTCAATTTGACAGCATTGCTCAAACTAATTCAATTCTAGTTACAATTTGAAATATTTATTTATTTTTAAATAATGAATCCTAATAAACTTTTCTTGGTTCTTTTTTTTTATTGGAACAGCAAGCTATTGTCATGATACATACCTATGTATATTTTGTATAATTTTATGAAATAATAAATAACAAATTCAAATTACTTTAACACTGATGATTTGTAATTTGATGCAGCTATTCCAGGAATGGCTATTTTCATTTGGAACCATATTCCCATCTATATTTTTAAATGAAAGCCAATTTTACTGCTCGACATCGGGCATTCCGGAATGGGTATCGAAATAAAACCTTCTAATTGGTTCTAATTGGAAGGCAATAGCTCTAACCACTAAGCGCAGGTCTTGTTTTTTAAGATGATATAAAAAATATTGCACGTTACCATACTACTAAATTGTGTGAAACTATTTTTTATGCATAATGTTCGATTTTTTAATTTTGTCAATATTTTTATGGATATTAACAATATTTAGTCAATATTTGTAATATGTAAGATATTAACTTTTTAGGTATTAATAAGGTAAATAAATGTTCTCTATCAAAAGTGTTATATTACAAAATCATAAATTCTACAATATATTGTGTCATAAACCCTATGTCTCAATAATTATATTTGATTTGCGTAAGAATACTTAATAATATTAATTATAAAAGATTAAATTTTCTTCAATCAAATATATCATTGTCCAATTTCAAATTTTCAAAAAATTGTTGTACTTGATTTTCCAATTTTGAAAAAAAAATTGATTTGATTGCCTGAAGATTTTTGATATCATTGCTCAATTATTTTTAGATTTTATTTAAACTGCTATAAGTTAATCATAAAAACATCTTAATTTTTTTTAATTGTTTTTTTTTTATATGCTGTTATAAGTTTAAATTCTTCTATTTTGTGATAAATTCAGTCGATCAATTATGATATATTTTTGATTATTTTTTTTGTAAATTATTGTAAATATCTCTTCCAATAAATTAAACTATAATGCAACGATAAACATAATTTATCGACTTCAACAAAAAATTGAATAATTGTTCCTTACTAAAAACTGTCGCCGCTCGAACATTTCTAAGGCTTCTAAAAACAAAAGGTTTAATTGATAACCGCTATATTTTATTTACAATTAGTTTTATTAATGCATATAAAAGTTGGAGTATAGAAATTTCCATAGGTTGAATTAGACATTATAGTAAAGTTTATTAAAATTATTTAATTTATTGGTGCTAGAAAAGAATTTGTTTTTTTTTTAATTTGAACCTGCAGTTAAGTAAAACGGCTAATGATGACAAAACATAATAAACAAATAATGTATTCTGAAAATTTATTTGTTTATTTATTTTGCAAAATAATGTTATTACGAATTGTCGTGTTCTGATAACGCTCACCTTAATAGCCGGAAAATTACAACTAATTGATATAATTCCATTGTTATCATCATATTCCAGAAATTACGTTTAAGTATACGTTATTACAAAGCAGTAAACAAAGCCTATTTGCTAAAATTCTGCGAATTTCAAATATTCTTAGATCTCTTAATTGCTAAATTATATTTACAGTTCTATATTCGCATGTGTTTAAAATGACTTGATCTCCCGGTCTTAAAATTTCGTCTTATTTAAATTCATCTATATTATTAAAGCAAATATTATTAACATGTTGCTGATTAAATTTGTCTGCTTGATGAAAATATCTCATGTTTTAACATTTATGTAATGGAAAATGTTGAATTTTACCAAAAAATAAGAAAAGGTCTGGTAATATTATTGTATCAAATCGATTAAATAGAATTATTTATAGATATTTTAAATTCTCTGAAAAAATATGTAGTGACCCAAATATTTAATTATTCAATCAAGCATTTACCTTAATTAGTTTAATGTATGCATAGTAAATTTTAAATGCTTAATCTTAAATACAAGTATATAATTAGGAACAAAAAATATTTTTTTCCATTTTTCGTAACTTTAGAAATACGTTAAGTATTCTACCGAATTAAACATCTTTATTGTAATTTTTATTTTAGTAATAGATTTTCTTTTTCCTTTTTCAGTCAGTAAATGTTCCGCACTGAATTTTAACTTCAGATTTTCTTGAGCCTTTGGAAAAGCTTAAATTTTACTTTAAAAAAAAACAATTTATTTATCATAAGTTTTCAACCACATTTCTTCAATTTTGGGACCAATTTTCTTTTAATTCAAAATATTTATAATGCTGAATTGAAAAATACACACAACTCTATATTTTCACAATTATTTCATAATAGTTATTATAGTAGAGTTCAATCAGTTTTAATGAAGCTCGTTCATTTCAGATTTTCTTCAGCCTATGGAAAAACTTAAATTTTACTTTAAAAAATAATTTATTTTTATCATAGGTTTTCAACCGCATGTCCTAAATTTTGGGATCATTTTTTTTAATTCAAATTATTAACTTTTCCCGTAGGGTAAGTTATTTATTACGCTGAATTGGAAAATACATAAAACTCTAAATTTTTGCCCTTCTTCCACAAATTCTTATTTCATAATGGCCATTTTAGTAATCCAATAATTTTTAATGTAGTTCAATAATTGATCAATAATCAATAATCAATGTTTATCGAATTTCGATTAGGATTTTTATAAGACGGAAAAGTTACCATTAATAAAACTAGATGCGTCAAATTATGAAAATCACTGATTTTAAAGCATTATCTTATTGTGCAGTACATATAGTTTATGAATGGCTTGCGGAAAGTGCAATTTCAACAAAAAAGTAGCAATTTTTGAGAGGGATCTAGGTACTAAATAAATTTATGACAAAGCTGTAATTTTTTCCACAGATTTTTTAATTTCACTCGATTCACCAAGCATGAAACAGCATAATGCTAGACTAAAAAATTTCTAGAAATATTTTTTATCGCTAAACGTTTGCCCCGGGTCAGCTAGTATATATATATATATATATATATATATATATATATATGTGTGTGTGTGTGTGTTAATATATTAATGTATATTATTAAAGCAAATATTATTAGCAAGTTGCTGATTAAAATGTGCTGTAGTGTTGATGAAAATATCTGATGTTTTAACATTTAATTACGTATTTTATGTAATAGAAAACGTTGATTTGTACGAAAAAACTAGTGGTGTATGGAATCGTGCCTTAAGGCAAATTGCTGGAACTTCCCATATCGTTATGGAACACATTCGAGAAAAATTAAATATTTTCAAATAGATAATTATAAATACTGTAACTTATATATGTTTACAGAAAAGTAAATAAACTAAACTCAATCAATCAAATTTAATATAAAGAACATTGTCTAATATTCATAAGAATCATATAAACTGAATAACAAAGTTAAAATTATTTATTTCAAGTATATAAGTAAGCTTTAGAACTTTAGCAAAAATTCAAATTAAAATTCGAATTATTTTCGATATAAGAAAGGTTTTCGAATTTGCAATCCAGTTATAGATTTTTGAAATTCTATAATCAAATATGTAGCAATCCAAACATTTACGTACTCATTCAAGTATGTATATAAAATATTTTTTCTATTTTTAATTATTGAGTCTTATGAGCTATTGTGCTCACTTCTTATACGACATTACTGTTTTTATAGATGACAACCCAAACGGTTGTCGTCTCAATTAGATGAGTTATTACAATTTCTGTAATAATGATGAATTTTTTTCAATTTAGTCGTTGTTCTTTTCATTCGAAAGCATATTGCCATCTATATTTTCAAGTAATTAGGCTCTCCAAGGCGGGTATCGAACCTGGAACCTCTGAAAAAATTCTAAGTACATATAAATCAGTGGATAACTGTACTTTTAATTCCACTGAGTGCTCTATATTTTTTAGAATATAAAATTTGTATTTACCGTTGATTTAATCATGTTTGATTGGTTTAATATTTTGCATGTACTTAATTTATTATAGAAATCATTATAATTATAGAAATCATTATAAATGAATTCAATATTCTTTTCAAATAAATTTATTTGGTTCTGTTAAATGAAAATATTGCTTTTGTTAAGCAAGATTATTTAACCTAGGGTCACGAATATGTTTTTAACATATATAATTAGAGAAAGTTAGTTAACATAATTAGAACGTGCTCTACAAAGAATGTTTTTATATAAACATTATTCATTATGTATAAGTAAATATATGTATTTACAATTTTGTCATGTTTCTCTTCACTAAAAATACGTCAATTTCAACAAAATATTTTTTTTTGTCAATTTTTTATCAATATTCTCTATGGTATAGAAAATAAATATTTTGAGCACTTTAAAATAGCTTTCCATATAATTATTATAATTATCTTAATGTTTCTGTACTATTTCCAATTATTACCATATAATCATTGCATAATAAATGTCAGAAAATGAATAAAAATCAATAAGTTATAAACATCAATAATGAAAATAACTAATTATGATGTTAGATAAGACGCAATAAATTTATTGCATTTTTTCGTTTAAAATCCATCCTTGATACAGCCGCGTTTTCTGATAAGATAACTTGTTTTACGTAACATTGAGATCATAAAAATATTAGGAAAGTTGGAATAATTAAACATGAAACTGAACAGAAATGTAAATAAATCAGCTAAATAATTCTTATTATTTTTATTTGAATTACAATCTGTCTCTTATTATACTATGACATTCAGTAATTATTTTGTTAATTTAACAGAAGGCTATTAGAAGGCAGTAGTAGTTGCCCTTGCTAGTTGCGATTTGTTTTTATACATAACTAGTAACTTTGACTTAATTATTTTTTCGGCAATGCCCCATGAAGGCAATTTTTTATCTCAAGTAAATCGGAAGTAAAATTTTGATATCACTACTGCTTGATATCAAGATGGCCAAGGTCGGTATCGCACTCGAAACCAGTGATAGATTTTAAACGAAATTTGAATGTTATTTTTTGGTTTGGGAAAATAAAAAAACTACTGGTGCAAAGGCAAATATTGCTAGTACTTCCTGTACAAGAAATTATTTTTTTTTAATTTTGAAAAAAATCTATTTTTGAGAACTTGTACATTTTTGACAAAAATTGATTTTTTTGGAAAAAAGACTTTTTGAAATATCGAAGCGCGTAAGCGCCGTGTCGCCGTCTAACGGACAAACGATATTACGGAACCCATAGAAATATAAACAAAATTTATACATATTATTAAAATCTCTATAAAATATCTGATTATTTGATATGCTTATGTCTAATGATCATTTTTACCGCCAAAAGGCATTTTTTCACGTTTTTTACTAGATCTCTGAAACTGCTAGACCTGCTTTCCCAAGTCAGTTCTTTATCTTGTCAATACAAAAAATGTTTTTTGAATTATTAAAATCGGACGCCCCGTTCCCTTAAAAACTGGGTTACGGTTTTTGGCACTTTTTGCCCGTATTTTCGAAATGGCTAAACCAGTCTTTACCAAAAACTAATCATCACATCTCCTTATCAATAAGAATCGAATGTTTTTTGAATAATTGAAATCTGTTGAACCGTGTTCCCGAAATCGTCGACGAAAATTTGTATCCGCACACACATATAAAATTTTTTAGCACGTTTTCAAACGTGCTGATTAGTTTTTGGCAAAGGCAAGTTTAACCCTTTCGAATGTACGGGGCAAAAAGTGCCAAAAATGGCTTTTGAGAGAACAGAACATCCGATTTGAATGATTCAAAAAACATTTTATTTATATTGACGAAATGAAAAAGTGGTTAAATTTTTGGTAAAGCAGGTTCAGCGATTTCGGAAACTCAATAAAAAAGTAAGAAAAAGCCATATGACGGTTAAAAATGATTATTAAACATATGCATATCAAATTATTAGATATTTCGAATTTGGTTTGTATTTGTATGGGTTCCGTACCAATGTTTATCCGCTAGACTATTACGCGACGCTTACGCGCTTAGATATGTTCTCTCTAAAACAGTCACGCAGCGCGATTGCTTCGAAAAAAGTTGAATTTTAAAAACAAATCAAAATTCAGAATATAAAAAAAACAAATCTTTCAAAAAAGTCAATTTTTTCAAAAAATTTGAAATTTTCAAAAATCTAATTTTTCAAAGTTTTCAAAAAAAAAAATTCAAAAAATTTTTTTTAAAAAAATAATTTTTGGTACTGGAAGTTCCAACAATTTGCTTCGAGGCACATCGTCATGCACCGCTAGTTTGACAATGATATAATGCCGAAAATATAATTTATTATTGCAATTTACTCTTAATTAATTATTATTGGAGTCTTATTTGAATCAACTTTAATTCTAGTAAGACTCCAGAAAATTCTCACGTATTTCTTTTCATTTACCGCGCTCGAGAGAAAGATGGCAGCACCATCTTCTTTGCCAGCTGTTGATTGTATAGGAAAATGCGTGGAAAATGACATATGATTCAAGATGGCTAAATAATTTTTTCCAAATTAGTGTAGGTACAATTTCAAAATTTCCAATGCAGAAACAAATAAAATTGTGAGTTCACAAATTCATTTTATGTTTCATGAACTATCACTATGTTTTTGATGTTCATCACTGGATCCCTTTTTTTTTAATCCTTTCTCGTAACAATATAGATAAGAAACCATCTGTCAGAGTTAAAAATATAATTAATTTATATGTGGAAACGGTTTCATTTGCAGTATTTAGAAACATGGTGGACAATAATATAAAGAGCTGGACAATAAATATTATCTTGATAGTCTTTTTTACATATATAAGTTGTGATAATGTAAATAATGGAGATATTTTGGAAAGATGCCCGCGGATTTATCCGCGAGTTTTCAATGGATTTGCGCCCATCGGTAAATATGAGATTAATTAAATGACAGTGTGTATTTCGTTTCAAATTAATATCTTTGGTAGATATTATTTCAAAATATTTAAATTAGTTTAGGTTATGAACTTCATTTCTTGTCTGTTGAATTTTGAAATGATTATTCTATTTATTATTAACTTCTTACATTAAAGAGCAAATACTAAAAACAAGTATAATATTCTAAAATTTTGCAATTTCTATAAATTGCAGAGTTAATATAGATATTGGTAAATTCTATGTTATAGGTTTATTTTTTCACAATTTATATAAAAAATGTATATGTTTATTATTTAATTATATGTGCAAAAATGTATATCATAAATTATATAAATTATTTTCATAAATTGCGCTAAATATAAGTTTAAATTTTTTGAGTTTGCAATTATTAATTTGTATGATTTAATATAAATAAGTCAATTATATATGTGTTTTAATAGGGCTCTACTTATTTATTGTTATACATATTCTTTCTAATGTTTTTGTAATTTTTATATTCAGATATTGATTTATTATTTCTAAATTCAGGAAATTATAGTGCTGGGAATTTTTCTGAATATAAGCCTTCAAAAGACATAGATCAATGTGTAGCTTCTTGTTGTCTAGCCGATAAGTGCCATGTAGCTCTACAACACAATACAACTTGTTATCATATATCATGTGCAACAAATCAACTTTGTTTGCCTTTATACAGAGAATCACAAGCATCAATTACAAAAATGGTTTTGGTTAATACTATATCTGATGATGGTATGTATAAAATAATAGTAGAAATATAACTATCTATAATCATACTTTAAATAATCATTATATTATTTAATAAATCTGTTTTGCCTTTCAACATACAAACATTCTTCACTTTTGCAATAGGTTATATATATGTGTATATAATTTATTTTGTTACTGTTGTAGATTATACGTGGAAAAAGATAATAGCAGAATCAAATTTAAATGATAACATAGAACTGGTTGATCACTACAGTGATGATGAGCTTGACAACACTGATCATCAAAATAGATACAGAAATAAATTTAAATATTCATACAATGATGAAATACTAAATCCTTACATTTCTAAACCTTCAGATAGATACTTTGATAATTTACAATATACTCGTTTTGATGAACAATATCCTAGTGATGATATGATTATGGAAGGTTCGATGTTGTCTAAAGTAACTGTAAAACCTTGTGAAGTAGGAATTGTAGTAGATTGTCCTAGGAATGAAGATTGTTATCCCATTCAACCAAAATCTAGATCAGGTATCTGTAATTGCATTAATGGTTATGTGAGGCGAGATTCTGGAGTATGCGAAATTGATAATGATAGAGTTTCTACAAGCAATGAAATAAAAACAATTTCAACAAATTTACAGATGACTAATAGCAATAATAACTCAATAGCTCCAAATACACCTTCTACAACATCAAAGGTAGTTGTTAATTTAATGTTATGTTGTACATACTAAAGCCTACAAATTATTTAACAGTTTATTTAAAATTTATGGTTATTTTGAATGTAATACATAGAACTTGGCTTATGTTTAAATAAAATATTACAGCCAGAATTAGCACAGAAGACTTTGAAAGTTTCTGTGATGAACAAAGAAGTACGTCTTCCTGAAAATGAAGTTACGCTCTCTGCTTATACTATTCCGAATGTGAATTCAGACAAAACATATGAATTTACTTGGACTTTAGTTTCTCAACCTGAAAGAGGAAATATTGGTACTATGACAGAACAGACTGGTGGGACAATTAAACTTTCTCAATTGACCGAAGGACTATATAGATTTAAAGTGAGACGAAATTTGAATTGTTTTAAACTATTTTTATTTATTTATTAATGTATTTATATTATAAATTTTATAGGTGTCCGTAAAAGGAGATGGTGCTTATGGAGAAGCATTTGCAAATGTTACTGTTTTACCAAAGAACAGAATAAATAAAGCACCTATAGTAATAATTACCCCAACTAGTCAAACTGTAAAACTTCCAAATACTGGTGCAGTTTTGGATGGAAGCACCAGCTTTGTATGTATTTAAACTTTTGCATAAATTTAGTAAACTACAAAAAATAAACTCTACTTTAATTATTTAGAACCTAAATTACTTATTACTTTCATATTTGGTTTCAATTATTTGTCAATGCGTATTTGGTTTTTAGGATGATGATGGTATTGTACGTTGGCATTGGGAGCTCCAACAAGGTCCATTAGGTTACCAACCCAATTTACCCGAAACCCCAACTTTACAATTATCAGATTTAACATTACCAGGAAATTACACTTTTAAATTAACTGTAGAAGATACGGATCATGTTCTAAATTCTACAACTGGTAACATTACTGTAATTAAAGGAATTGATTACCCTCCAAGTGCAATTGCTGGTGAAGATGTTATAATATATTTACCACACAATAATTTAACTTTGAATGGAAATTTAAGTACAGATGACAGGTATAATAAAATTTATAATATATAACGGAAAAATTCAATATTTGTTTTATTTACTTTTTTGGCTTGCAGGGAAATTGTTACTTGGCAGTGGACTAAAGCCAGCTCTGATCAGTCTAAAGCTGTTGACATGCAGGATACCAGAACACCTTATTTGAAGTTATCAAACTTAGAAGAAGGAATGTATACTTTTGTTCTCAAAGTAACTGACTCTAGTGATCAATCTAGTGAAGCTGAAGTACACGTTTTTGTGAAACCACCAAGTAATAAACCGCCAGAGGCAAATGCTGGAAATGATCAGGTATATTTAAGTTTACTTTATCAGTACATGTATGCATATATAATATATTTTAAAATTTGTAGTCAGTTATCCTTCCACAAACATGGAGTGTACTCAATGGAACCTTATCAAAAGATGATGATAAAATTGTACGTTATGAATGGTCCCAAGTTTCTGGCCCTTCTAATAGCATTATTTTAAAAAATAATGAATCATTGGCCAATGCCACTAGTTTAACAATTGGTACATATATTATGCAACTAACTGTGACTGACAATAGTGGTAATAAAGCGAGTGATACAATGACAGTAACAGTTTTACAAAGTATGCTTCAAATTTAAGTATTAATAATTTTTTGTAAGAAACAATATTGATATTGTTATATATTTTTAGCTCAGAATAGTAGACCTGTGGCAAATGCTGGTGGAGACCAGAGTTTAACACTGCCCTTGAATTATCTAATTTTAAATGGTTCTAATTCACATGATGATTTGAAAATTACTAATTGGACTTGGAGTAGAGACGGTGCGTCTCTTGCTGCTGGAAGAATTTTAGAAGGGATGAACAGCTCCATACTTAAGGTAAAATATTTCAAATTATAAGTTAGAAAAACTTGTATTTAATATCTTCATTTATCAACTGACTACCATTTTATTCAATAAAATCTTAATATTTTCATTTTTATTCTTTGTGCATTGCTAATTTTAATAGAACAACTCAAGAAAAAAATTTGATAAGATAATAAAATAAAAATAGAAAATTTAACTGTAAATCTTATTGTTGTCATTATTTAATTTTAAAATTGGTTCACTATAGTAGTGTGATTAAAGTTAGTTAGAATATGTATTTGTGTTAAAATTTAATTATCCTCTTTCAATACCTCTTTCAATACAATTCATATATTTTATGATTGCAGTTAACTGACTTAGTGGCTGGGAGATATGTATTCAAGCTAAAGGTCACAGATGCGCAAGGTTTATCAAGTGAAGATGCAGTTAGTGTTATAATACATCCCGATCCTCTAAGCTTACATTTAGTGCAACTGACCCTAAATGCTGACGCTGGAATGCTTACTGAATCACAGGTAACTAATATGGGTTTGCTAAGAGTACATATTTTTCAGTTATCTAATGTAATTTAATTTTTAATTACTTAAGGTGAAAGCATTTGAACAAAAACTTCAACTATTACTTGGAGTGGACACCAGTCTCCATATCCGAGATCTTACACAAGAATTGCATACAGGACGAACTATCTTGCTATTTTATGTTGAAAAAAATGATGTAAGTACCATTGCATTAGAATATATCGACTGTTACGTTGTGATATATAATGGAATGTCTGTGGCATTCCCTGCGCATTCTAATTTATTTAATTATAATAGAGAGTTTTTGTAAATCAAAGTTTACTGATTTTGCAAATCATACCTGTCATCACATTTTTCTATAAAGTTCATATATTAACTATCAGTTGTACTACAATGGATATTTATTGTAAGTGATGATGTAATTTGAGTTCATAGTTTTTGGTAATATTAATATTTTAACATTACAAACATTACTAGTAACTGTCATATTAACATTCTATTTAATAATAACAAATGGTATAATTTATGGTGTGAGAGGATCATAAATCAATGATTTTCTTTCCCTCCTTTGTTTATTATTTCCTTTACCATTTTATTACGATTAATCACTTTTTATTTACTTTTATGCATTTTCCTTTCAAAACTTCTACTTCCTTACTTCCTGGTGCTGTGCTTTGTTTTTCAGTTTCCTGTATGTTTTATCCTCGCATGAGTCATCAGTCATCTGTATTCTACATCCCAATCCTTTCAGTCCTTCTATTTTACCTGAGACGACGTCATGTAGGAGGCACTCTTTTGCAGAAAGAGTCTGATCCAGGTTCGTTTTCTTTTAATGATCATGCTCTTTAGAATTCTATCTTCGCCAACTCTTCTCAGCACTTTGTTATCTTATCAGTTTATTTTATATTCTATTTTTGCCTCCAGCACCACATTTCAAAATTTGCCAGATAGTTTTTGTCGGTCTTTCTTAAAGTTCATGCTTCTAATAATATTTCATAATTATAAATTCATAGTTATTTACCGCACTTGAATATTTATCTTATAATTTTTCTCTCATTTTTATCTTTCAGACGGTAACTCGCAAATCATCAATAATGCCTGGCCCTGCAGTTGTGGCTATGCTGAAGAATCGTTTTAGACAAGACACTGGTCTGTTAGAGATATCAGTGATTCAGATTCGTACCTTGATATGCCAAAATTCTTGCTCCGGACACGGAGTTTGTGATCCAGACACCAGAACCTGCTTATGTGAAGCATTTTGGATGGAAGATTATTTTGCTAAATATTTTAGAGGAAGCGAAAGCAATTGCGGTAAATATAGTGAAAAATTTTCTAATAGTAACTTAATAATAACAAACATGAGTATATATATTATTATTTTAACTGTTAAATTTATTTCAGATTGGTCCATACTGTATGTTGTTCTTAGCATATTTATAGTTACAGTTTGTGTGGTTGGAGGTCTAGCCTGTCTTTGCCATAAACTATGTTTGAGTAGACCAGGCGCTAACAAAAAATATAAACTGATAGGTGATAAGGATGAAACGCCAAATTGTGAGTTTTTACTAATGTTTTATTATTGTTTTTCGATATCTTCAATCTGATATATTCAAAAATCTCTCGTAATATGATAGATTATAAATTTTTACATTCAAACTTATATTTATAAATTTTTTAAACATTACATTCAAACTTTTATTATAACTTTTTTGTTATTGACATGTCTAACCTTATAACCAATTGTAAATTTTTACAAGAATTTTTTCTTTTTTGAAATCTTTAAACCAATATATACAAAAATCTCTTGTATTGTGTTAATTTATAAATTTCTACATTCAATACAAATATAATTATTTGTTAGACTATAATTGACATGCATGTTTTTAAATAGTTTGTGCATCCAAATTTGCTACTTTGCTATTTTTCCAATTTGATACTTATTATTATGAGCAATACTGAACAACATTGTTGCCTGGGATTTTTTTTTTTTTAATAGTAAGTCGGAAGAGCAGAAAATACGATTTGCTAATTTAACGTTTTCTTGACCCAATTAGTTTGACTTCAATAGTGGAAAAAGTATATGTGTATTGTTGTGAAATTTTGTATGCAAAGCGGTTTTTGTGTGTTCAAGCTGCACTGATTTGATCAATTTGATGACACTGGATTAAGATTTTTCTCATTGGTTAGTTTTGCGCGATGATCGGCCGGGCCGTTTCTTATTATTGGTCGTCGTGATTGGTTTTATCTATTATGTTCACATAAATGCAAAAGTCAACGTTTTTACCAACAATCCTGAACTGATTTTGTAAACCCATAAACTTTTTAACAGATATCAGTTGAGAAACTTTCTGATTGGTTTCTGATATTTTTTCAATACTTGAAAAATATTGTTTTGACGATTTTAATAAAACATTGCACACTGATCGAGTTTATGGTTATCCTGAAATAATATAGAACTACAAAAAATGCTTAGGACATACACTGTGTAAGTCTTAATTTGGCAAATCTATACCCAAGTGACATTCATGCATGTGATAAATGCAATTATTACAATTGCAGATAATGTAAATTTGTTTGAAAGATATCAAGGGAAATCACACTTTGATTAGTGAAAATCGAAAATTTTATTTTCGGAACAAACGGTCGAAGATTATATAGGCAATTTTTATTACATATTGAGAATTTCATGCAACGTGCTTTATCATTATTAATTGCATCAAATGGTTTTTGTCTTTACGTTGGTCATAGTTACTCCTCAATTCAATCATTAATTCAAAACTTCAAATTAGCATTAATACAATTTCTGTAAATTTTAGCAGATGTTTTTATGTGTAGCAATAAAAATATTTATGAACCTTTAATTAACTGCCCGTAGGGTACGTTATAGTAATCGAAAAAATCGAAAATGAAAATATTTATATATCTTTACGTTTCAAAGGTTTCTGAATATTTTGGAATACCTTAAAAAAAATGAATGTATTTGTGTGTGTTTGTGTGCGTGTGTATGTATGTGTGCGGATACAAATTTTCGTCGACGATTTCGGGAACACCGATCAACCGATTTGAATAATTCAAAAAACATTCGATTCGTATTGATAAGATGACGTGCTGATTAGTTTTTTGCGAAGGCAAATCTAGCTGTTCCGAAGATACGGAGCAAAAAGTGCCAAAAACTGTAACTCATTTTTAAGAGAACTGAGCGTCCGATTTTAATAATTCAAAAAACATTTTACTTCTATAGACAAGATGAAGAACTGATTAAAATTTTGGGAAGGCAGGTCCAGCGGTTATGGACTCTCAATAAAAATAAGTTAGAAATGTCATTTTGCGGTCAAAAATGTTAATTGGACATATGTACATCAAATTATCAGATATTTTATAGAGATTTTATATGTGTACACAATTTGTGTAAATTTTTTTGAGTTCCGTACCAAGATCTTTAATTACGGTACGGGAAGTTCCAGCAATTTGCCTTAAGGCACGATGCCATGCACCCAACTAGTTTTTTTTTCTTTATTTACAATCATCAATTTAAAAACCTTTATTTATAATCCTTTATATACGTAAAATTAAAATTATAATTCAACAGTCTCAAGAATGATATCGCAATCGGATAGTGACACCGAGTCAGATGTTTTGTTCGAAAGTCGAACGAAAAACGGACGTTTGAGCAATGGTGATAATAGCAGAAATGGAAATCAAAAAAATGGATTCATTAAAATGGGCAGAAGAATCAAAACTTGAAGTGCAGAGCATTGAAAAAAGAGATGTCAGCTGGTGCAGAGACTGTTTCCACTTTTGAATCAGTTAAGTACATACTGAGAAGGTTTTGGTGCATTCAGATTGTCAGGAAGTCAAATTGGAAAATATTAATGATTTTCTTACAATTTAACCAAATTCACGAAATCTGATAACAAGTTCAGCAAAATGTTCCGTCTTGAAAACTGTTCAAAATTTAGCCATGATGCTAGAAGTAGTTTGCAAGGTAATCTTTATCTAAATTTTACTTAAATCAAAATTATTAGTAATATAAATAAAGTTTATGATATGATACATCATATTATATTATAAATTTTATTAATTACTGTATGAAAATATTAATTTATTAACTTTATTGATTTCTAAAACAAATTTAATATATGCGATTTATTTTAGTGATGTTACTTTTAGGGTTATTTTACAACAACAAAACTGTTTCTAGATAAATAAATATTAATATATGCATATAGGGTGTTCCAGAACTGAAAGTCAAAAAAAATCTTCGCATGCAGTTTGAAAATTGTGGTATTTGAATTAATTGTGATTGAAATGCATTAGAAATTTTTGTGCTATTCTGAGGTTTTAACTGTTTTGCTTGTATTTTTCAGTATGCAAATAACAAGTACAATTTTGTAATACTTATTAAATGCGCGAACTTTTAATGGAACTTTTCTAGACATATTATTATATTAGTACACCATTTTTAAAGGATTGCCTTCAAAGTCTATTAACTTTCAACATTATAAATTCATATTTTAACAAATTCTGGGACAATTGTGTCATGATTATAGACTGTAGTCTTAGAAATGTTATTTATGGTTATGGTTCTCATGTTTGCATGATCAAAAATAATAAAAATATGAATAAATCATCGAAAATGGTTACAGTTTGACTTAAGATCGGTTTTAGGTTTTAGGTTTTACTTAATTGCATATAATTTTCAAATTGCATATGATAGTTTTTTTTCTGTGTTTCACATGACTGGTTCTGAGACTTATATATGTATATGTATATATATATATATATATAAAGTATAAAAACTTTTATTTATACGTTTCGACACAAGATGCGTGTCATCATTCAGCAACACAATATATATATGTATATGTATATATATATATGTATATATATATATATATATATATATATATACAGATATTATAAATGAAATCATTGGACACATATTTCAGAACTTTGAGAAACAAATTTTTTTACGTAAATATTCGTGATTGAAATATGGATAATTCGCTCAATTTGCATAAACTTTCTCTGCGTTAAATTATTTATCTCAGTTGTGATGATCAGTTCCGTATTGGTTTCTTTTATTATACTTATTTTGGAGTCAATTTTAAAGTAATTAAAAAAGTTTTTTGCAATTTGTTTATCAATAAGAACAATTAATTGTTTACCTACCCTCCCCCAACTTGAATTGATTGAAAAACAAAAAAATTGTCTTTCTCTACTACAAAATTAATTTTGTACAATGAGTTGGAGTCTCTGTTGCATCTAACTTAAAAATTCTTCTACTTTCAAATATTGTCGTTAAAAAATTCCGAACTTTACTTGTTTTAAAACCTGCAAATTGCAAAACACAAATTAATTTAAAGTTGAGTTGATTAAGTTAAAAGAGTGCGCGTAAGGTTCACACGCGATTGAAGTAAAACTGTTTTGCTATTGTAAGACATTGCATTTAAGTTCAAAATAAATACACCATATAACAATTTTGAATAATGTTTCTTAGTAATATGGAAACACACACTCACTATGCACACATTTTTTAATGTCAGACATTATACATATTTATATAATAATAATTATAAATTATTATAATATACTTATAATTCGCATACAATCAAAGAACACTCCCACGCAACACGACGAA
>NW_020538040.1:19302734-19329772 GCF_003426905.1 Ctenocephalides felis | reverse complement strand
TTATAATTATTCTACTTTGTACTGAGAATCCTGAGAGAAAAAGTTAATTTTATCTCATATAAATGAGCGTCCAAAAGCCACTTCTCCAAAGAAATACCCAAAGGTAAAATACGTAATTATTTATATCTCCGTCTTATATATTTTTTAAGACATGATTGTATAAATGAGACATCTTGAAAAGCCTTTCTAATCAATTGTTCTGTCTGGCCCATTAATTAAGAGCTCATTTTTTTAATCCACCATCTTCATTATCGTTCGTTATCATTTTGCTTGACAACAACTTGACGTCTGGATTAATATTTAAGAGAATATTAATATCGAATTTATATTATGGACGACTTGGATCTAAAAATGTTCTAATAATGAAATTTTAGTCTAGAGGTGAAGAGACACTTTATGTAAATTATTAATGCAAATTAAAACTTTTTATAGTTATATTTAACTTCTGTACTGCAGTTCAGCTTTACTTGTACCCAGGTACTATTTTTAACATAAAAAATTCTAAAATTAAACGATGAATGGAAATTTATGAAAAAAATATTATGCATAATTGGCTATCACAGCATCTTGATAATTGACACAATTTGCACTTTTGGTTGTCCAGTTTGCATTTTAAATATCTAAAAAATTGAAAATCGAGATATGAGAGCTTATAAAATGGAGATACGAAAAATTATTATGAAGTACTAAATATCTTTTTGCGAAAATTGATTTCATGGAATCTGTATCAATTTTTGTTTTCAACAGATTAGTCCGAGAACAAAAAAAAGTTATGATCGACTGAAGGATCATATTTCTCAGATTACCCTCGTTTAAGCTATCAATTGCATTCAATTTATTCCTAAATTGATCACATCTTCTCAGAACTGAAAAATATGTTTTCTAAAGAAATATTCGAAAATGATAGTCAAAAAATGATAGTCAATATTATTTTTCATTCATCTTATTGCCAATCGAGTTCTGAGAATCTGTTCATTGAAGAAATGCGGTAGGTTTCCATTTGTGATTCTGAATAGAAAATCTCTGGTAGCGATAAAAATTTATTTCTTGGGAAAATTTCATTATCATGCATTTATAAAGATCAAAAAACATGTTGATAGCTGTACTGATTTGGAAATAAAATGCGTGTTTTTGGAATTATTTGAAATTTCAGTAGTAGGGAATGGAATACCAATAAGAATTTTCGAAACCGGTATTTCGTTATTTGCGCTTTTAAAACCGGTTATACCGGTATTAATAATTGTTTTAAATAAAATATTTTGGCGCCGGTATCACTTTAAAAAGCCTTTACATTTTTACACAGAAATAAACACCTTTTATTCATTCTATTTATTGTGAATCAATATGAACTTTTTTGGAAAGCAATTAATATTCAGTCTAATGACTAGCTTTAATTATAAATTAATATTTTGACACTTGTTCATACAATAGAAACACCTAAAGAGACATTTGTTTTAAGTGTTTATGGTTTTCAAATTTCGAATGAACTCAAACTCAAGTGTAACATGTATCAACTTATTTTAAGGTAAATACCGGTATTAACCCTTTCCACTCGGATGCCACCGGCAGCAAAATTCATATAAATCTCGGACTTCGCGAGTGGAAAGGGTTAATACCGCCGAAAATTTGCATTTGCTTTGCATTGTCAGTAGTGACATCGGTTTTCACTTGAAAATATTCAAGTAAAAATAGCTTTTACTCGGAATTGCTGCGTCAATACAAAATTTATCAATATTACAGAAATTGCAATAATAAATTTATTAAATCCGTATAGGCCAACCGTTGGGTTGCCTTCTGAAAAGCGACATAGTTAAGTCTAATTATCACAATAGCTTATAGGACCTTCAAGTTCTGATCGCAGTACAAATATAAAAAAATGTAATCAACATTTCATTGATTTCATAATAAGCTTTAAAATCTTACCAACTAATCAAAAAACTGATAACAACCTCTTAGTGATACTTGAAGATGTCGAAAATAGCGATAATGAATATCTGAATATGATAATTTAATTTTTGCAAAATAAATATTTATCTAGGGCATGCGATAAATTAAGAGCAGTTTCTTAAAATATTTTTAAAACAATACTAGTCATAACTTTTGTAAATATAGATTAGCGAAATAAAAATAGGACGACGTTGCGTGTGCATCACCGTCGTATTGTATTTCGCAATTTGTGAAATCATGAGAAAGTACAATACAATTTTCTGCTGTCGACGTTTATTTGCTGATTGAAATCGTAGAATAATGCAACTACTATGTACGAATAATATGGTAACTGAATTTGCAATCTATTCTGAAATATGTAGATATAAACCTAAATTGTAACGGAATCATTTTACACTTAAATATGTGCACATGATCCGAATCGAATACATATAACAAATTTGATGATTTCAAAAAATAAAGAAAAATGTAAATTTGAAGTGAATGAAAATGGAATTTTTCAATTTATAGTGTATATTGCGGCATCCGAGTGGAAAGGGTTAGGTTATTACGCCACGTAGTAAAAATAGTAAAAGTTTTACATGGGCTATGGTAACTTTATTAGATAATTTAGGTAAAAATGTATCGAGAAACTTATTATATTAAAGAATTTTTTTGTTTTATCAAAATTCCTGAAAAACACTATTTTTTATGTCACACATATATGGCTGACATAGTGTATATTCAATGCTATATGTCTGACAAAGCTCATGCAAAACTTCTTAGCGTCAGACACATATGACAGACATGGCGATTAACGTGTTAATAATTAATTCAATAGAAGTATTTTTAAAATTAAAGCATAGACTTTTTATTAGGAAGTTTAATATTTTTCAAACTTATTTTTAATTAAATGGCCGATAACCATATAAGTAAATGTAAAAAAATTCTTCTTTACTATTTATTTATTACTATAGTTCAATATCTTTCGAGGAAATCGATTAGAAGTATTTTATATTTAAAAGTATAAAACTTTTATTAGTAAGTTTGAATGAATTCTTTCTTAAGCTTGTAACTTTTTCTTCCATATTTCTTGAGTTATGAGTATCTTTTATATTTCTTAAATTATAACTAATTATTAAACAATTTTATTAATCCGCTTCTTTAAAATTTTACGTCCTAACAGACTTTTTTAAGAGTATTTAAAACCAATATTTTATAAAGATTTCTTGAGCTTATATATGAGCACAAAGTCCATTTTATATTAAAGTTTTTGTATTATTTTATATTATATTATTATATATTATATTATATTATAAGATATTAAGTGTAAATTTCAAAATTTATGTTTCTAAATTTTTAAGAAGACATCTTAGAAACGTATTCAGGGTGCATTCTGGTCTTGAATTTTTCTTTTTTTATATACTTTTAATTTTTTTATACATTCAAAATTTAACTATTCAAGAATTAGTGTGCAAGAGGGTTTTTCAAAATTTGAAATATTTTCGGAGATATAGCTGTCTGACCACGAAAATCTGTATTTTTTTCCTTCCTCTGCGAAAATTTAAACGCGTTTTTCTTGAAACTGTATTTTTTTATACGATACCCACGATTTCTCAACTTCTACTGGACCGATTTTCTTGAAACTTTTACAAAGTCTTCTTGATAGACTACTCAACTATAAACGCGTTTTTCATGAAACTGTCTTTTTTGATACGATACCCACAATGTCTCAACTTCTACTGGGCCGATTTTCTTAAAACTTTTACAGAGTCTTCTTTATAGACTTTATATATAAAAAAAGTTTAGTGAAAAAATATATTTTTCGGGCAATCGCTAAATTGTTAAAAAAGATACGTTTTATCTTGTCCGTAGTATTAATATAATATTAATAATTCACAAATATATCAGATCTTCATCAGATTATTTGGAGGGCTGATGTCATGGGTATGATCATGCGCCAACTTTTTGAGACCCCCCTTTTCATCATCTTTTAAAGTTAGAACTTTGACTATTTTTAAGTTTTATTTGTTTTCTAAACTTCCAAAACATCAATTAATAGCTTGTACAAAAAATATAGTAAAAGTATTGTTTAAGCCTTCAAAAAATTCAAATCCATACCTTTAGATCAGAATTTTCCCCTCAACTAAAAATAAGATATTACTACTAATTTAGACCAAGTTCCGAAATTCAACTACCATGCGTGTTTATTATTATTCATTTTATATATACATCATCGCCTAAAATAGATACATTAACAACAAAAAGCAATAGTTTGTGTACATATGAAATTTGCGCAAAGAAATAATTAGAATTTTTACAATATGTTTTCTTCAGAAATGTTTACTTGTGTCTGCCGAGGAAATTGCTTTTCGATGAAAATCAAAACACGTGGCGTTTGCGATAACATGATATACCTCGAAACGTGATTCATCGTCAAACGAAAACTATCGTAACCACCTGCGTTTTAGGATGTTTATAAAACATATTTTTTATGATATGGGAATGATAATTAAAATATAAGAAATTGTTTATGAAATGCAATATTTTTTGCTCTGATGGTAAAAAATAAAGTGGTTGTTTAATTATGAATTTCCTGATGCGACATTCTGGGAAAGATACTTCTTATCAGGCAGAACATTCCAGGATGAATGGTCCATGGCGTATTAAGTTACTATATGAAATATAATACATACAAGAAATTTTAATGGAATAAAATTATTGAAACTAGTCGTGCATGGCATCGTGCATGAAGGCAAATTGATGGAACTTTCTGTACCGTAATTTAAAATTTTGGAGGAACCAGATTTTTGAGAACTTCGAAATTTTTGAAAAAAATAGACTCTTGAAAAATTTTGAAAATATTGATTTTTTGGAAAATATTAAATTTTTTGAAAATTTTGATTTTCTTTCAATGGGATATATTTACATCGTTGACAACAATCCAGCTGAAAATCTTAATATATCCCCCTCGCATAATTTTAGTTTGTCAATTTCTGAGAGAAAAGCCTTGACCCCATATACACATATTCCTTTCGTCAAATACAACAGCCGAAAACAAAGCCACCAGTTGCTATCCGCAAAATAGTATGTAAGTCAAATTCATTCTATAGTTTGTACCGTATTGTATTGAATGACTATAATTATTTCTCTTCGTCACGAGATCAGCATTCAAAACACTTCCTCGATTTCGAAATCAAGAGATGAGGAACATTTTTCTCAATGAAACGGATTCGTACAAAAAGCTGGTGAAAAATCAACGTGGAAAAGAATAATTTATTAAGATATAAAAATATAAAATAGGCATAAAATAGAGAATGATTGAAATAAAATATTTAAAATAAGGTTTTAAATCCAACTAAAAACATCTTAGAAAATTTTAGAGAGTCATATATTATTAACTCATGGGCGTATTGTTAAGAAAATTAGTTTATTCATACTATATTGCGCTTCATTAGCTATGTAAGCCATTAGCTAATACAGTACATTTAAATATAGAATAAATTGTTGAATATGTATGCTTACTATAATTACGAGAATTGAAATTAAAAGTGCAGTCATTCACTTTTTTTTATTAAAAATCGTGTAACAAAAGTAGTGTATGAAACGCATTAAATTTCTCTAGTATTTAATCTTTTATTATGTGGAATTAGGTAATCGCAAGAAAATCGAAATCGAAAATGTTTGCATATCTTTACGTTCTAAGAGTTTCTGAACATTCTGGCATACCTTAGAAAAAAAATAGATGTACTTATGTGTGTGCGTGTTTTTTCAATTTTTTACAAATACAAATACAAATTTTCACCGACGAATTCGAGAGCACGGATCACCCGATTTGAATGATTCAAAAAACGCATTCGATTCCTATTGATGGGGGGACGTGCTTATTACTTTCTGGCAAAGGCAGGTCTAGCCGTCTTGAAAATTTTGGAAACAAAAAAAGCAAAAAATGGTTCACTTTTTGAGAGAAAGTTGCGTGCTGATTTGAATTATTTAAAAGACATTTCACTTGTATTGATTTAATGAACAACTTTTTTGAGATCCAGAAAAAAATGTTTAAAAAAATGCAATTGGGCGGTCAATAATGATCAGTAGACGTATGCACATTTAATTATATAGATTATATAATTATAGAGATTTTAATAATAAGAACAATATTTGTTTTTATTTCTGAGTTTTGTACGAAGATTCATAACGTATAAAATTTATGTACATCGTTCAAAAAAATGCTCTTAACATTATCAACAATATGTAACAACCGACTTGGAAGAGTTTCAAAATTTTCAAAAAAATTCAAAAATTTAAAAAAAAATTCAAACAAGTCGTATTTTACATTATAAAAAATTGATGTGTGTGTGCGTGTGTGTGTGCGGATACAAATTTTTCGCGAATACGGATTAACCGATTTGAATAATTCAAAAAACAGTTTTTGGTCGTTTCGGAGATACGGGGCAAAAAGTGCCAAAAATGGTATTTCAGTTTTTGAGATAACTGAGATTATGATTTAAATAATTCAAAAAGCATTTTACTTGTATTGACGAAATGAAAACTGGTGAAATTTTTGTAAAGGCAGATCCAGCGTTTCTGGAGATACAATAAAAAAGTGAAAAATAATGCCGTTTGGCGGTTAAAACTAAACATTAGTAGACATGTACATCGTATTAAATATCTAAATATTTAAAAAAATCCAAAAAATCATTTTTTTCAAAAATTTCTAAATTTCTCAAAAATTTAATTTTTTCAAAATTTTGCAAAGTGTTTTTTAATAATTTAGTTTTCGGCACGGGAAGTTCCAGCAATTTGCCTTAAGGCACGATACCATGCACCACTAGTTTTTTATTACTAATTCCAAATGCCCCAAATTTTCGTTCTTTTTTTCCGGCGCATTTTCGTTCTTTTTTTCCGGCGCATTTTCGTTCCTCGATCGCACACACGCCTGTGTGTTTATAGCTAGTAACTCTAGCAACGATAAATTTAATAGTATCGTACAGTACAGTACACTGCAAGGAACGAAGTTAACGACCTTGTATCCAATTTTAATACGAAATTCCGCCTTCTAAGTACTTGCTCTAAATAGGCACAAAGATGCCTCAACCGAAGGCCTGTTCCCATTAATTTTTATTATATTACCCAGGTATACGTATGTCAAGTTGTTTTTAGAGCTCCGACCTACCCCAATTCCTAACAGTAAAAAACGATTGGGCTGACTCATAATTATACTCATTTATCTTGTTTCCTGGGCATTCGTGTTCGAAAAAAACATTTTCAAATGATAAAAGATTCATTAATAACAGTGTTGGTATGTACGTACAGATACTACGAAGGCAACAAGGTTGTAACGTGTCAATCATATGTAACGAAACATATGATTTATGTTTGTTAGATGGTTTTTGGATGGACTACGTTCGAACCTGATATCGTAATATGAAAATATGAGACGAAAATAAGGAATCATTACTTGATAATATATTTTTACCCTCTATAGGCCCGCGTAACTTTCAAGTCACATTCAAAATTTTTAACAAATAATTGCGGCTTTTTCGTGAAATGACGCAGAAGTCTTAATTCTATTTTGGTCAAGACAACCAATATGAATGTTTATGAACTTTACTACCTGAAATAACATTTTCATATACAGAAGTGCAAACACTATAGTGCTAGTTAAAGTTACTGTGACTTGAAAGTTTTATAATTCATTAACACCAAAAATAATTTAAAGCAGAATTTTCATTCATAATTTGCATATATTATAGACTTACTACTGATTTTTTGTTCTACATTTTTTTATGTAAAACAAAAATTCAGCCCATAGAGGGTTAAATGTATATTTGTGTCAACTTACTACTGATTTTTTGTTCTACATTTTTTGGATGTAAAACAAAAATTCAGCTCAAGAGGGTTAAACTTATATTTGTGTCGTAACTTATTGTTTTATCTCTATAATTTGATTTTTATCCGAAATTGACGATTTTGTGCAGTTATGAATAATAAAACATTGATAAACCAACTGTAAGATCAACATATTTTATGAAGTTTTATGCAGATCGCAAATAACAAAATATGACATCCAAAAAATAGAGAAATCTCGCGTTCAATAAACTTTAAATTTTTATAACTGTCGTTTCCTTATTGATATCAAAAATGATTTTAAAGTAATAAAAATTATATATATATATATATATATATATATATATATAATATTCTTGGGTGATGTAACATAATGTAAAAAAAGGAAGATTTCAACACATTCACTGCTGCGCACGCATATGTAGCGTGAGACCGTTCTCAATAGCAACAGGTGCGTTCCTTTTCCTTGCAATTTAGAGTATTTTTTAGCATAATAAAGTGATTTATTCGAAATTTCATAATGCAATAATTTCAAACAGAAATAGTTCTATTTATCATACTTTGTTTTTTTTTTTCTTCAATTTAATACTAAAATATGTTCAGAAATGATTTTATTCAATATTAAACGAATAAAAAGCCTTAGCACAGGCAGAAGCATAGGCAACGTAAGGTTAGCAGTGAATGTGTTGAAATATTTTTATTATTCCCTACGTTTCGACGTGAAACTTTACGGTCATCATCAGTGAATATGATTTTTTTTACATAATTAAATATCACGTACAATAATAATAGTACAAAAATGAAACATTTTATAACATTTGCATGATTATGAAGAGTCCGAATTTGCCATGGGAATCTTTAACTTTGAATTCTTCAAAAATTATTTAAAAGTTTTTGTCGGCAAAAGTTTCAGTATCAAGTGCAAATGTTATAAATTGTTATATTTTCATACTGTTATTTACGTTATATTTAATTATATGAAAACTTCATGTTAACTGATGATGACGCAGGAATAATAACGGACGTATTTTACGTCGTGACGTATGGAATAATAAAGATGTTATAAAATCTTTACTAATTCTTATTTTACTTGATGTTATGCCTCCACAAGAATTTCATACATTTTAAAATCAAATTTAACTATTAATATATATGTATATATATATATATATATATATATATATATATATATACATTAGGGTGGTCCTTAATATGGACATTTTCGAATTTTCTTGCTCACAGGGGCTCAAATGCTTCCAAATTGTAAAAAAACCTCTATAAGTGTTAGTTCTTAATTTGTCTTTTAGATAATGCGCGATCATTTTCGAATTTTATTGCTCCCAGGGTCTTAAATGCTTCTAAATTGATGAAAAAAATTCTCTAAAAGTTTTAGCTCTTAATATTGTCTTTTAGACAGTGCGCAATTCAATCAAAGTTTTGTATGGAAATAGCATGGGGAATTTTTCAAAAATTTTAAAAATGTTTGTTAGATATAACTTAGCGAACAAATGAATGAGTTTTATTCAAAATTCGACGCTCTACAAAACAAATTATAAAAAAACCTGTTTTGCAGAGCGTCGAATTTTCAATAAAAAATGATACGAATTGTCACTTTTAATTTATGTATCGTTAAGTTATACCTAAAAAAACATTTTTAAAATTTTCTATTTTTTTTCCATGCTATTTCCATACGAAGCTTTGATTTAGTTGCGCACTATCTAAAAGTTAATATTAAGAGCTAAAACTTTTAGAGATTTTTTATCAATTTGGAAGCATTTAAGCCCTTGGAAGCAATAAAATTTGAAAATGTCTATATTAAGGACCACCTTAATAAATATATATGAATATGTTTGGCGTGACAATGCGTCGAAATAAAATGAAATATTTTAGTTTATACGTTTCAAGACCAGATTTGTTTGATCATTCAGTTAAAACATTAATATTGTTTAATACAAAATTATCAGAATATCAAACACAAAAGTCAAATTTTATATACCAAATGAAGGGAAAGCTAAGAGTAAACAAATTAATGCATTTATTTATTAAGAAAAATTGTAGCACTAATTGTAGCAACAACAAATAGGTACATTGATAAAATTAAGATTTTCCAATGTTTCAACCAACATATGAAATGAAATAGTTTAATTAATTTGAAATAATTATTAGTTTAGAATAATCTGCATAAAACGAGAATTTCGAATAAAAATGGAGAAAAAGCACGTGTCGGCCAAACGTCAACATGACATTCCATGGCATGGCACACGTGCCTTCCGTAAAAGACAGACAAATAATGCACAAAACAGTCAGTACTCACCCATACAATGGCAAACGGCCAAAATAAAAATGTCGTCGTTACAATCCTCGTTTTTCGAACCAATTTCCAAAATGTCAATGTTTCCTATCGGTGGAACGAAACCGAAAATTTTCAAATACAACTAACTACACAAATGTCTAGTGGACGTTTGGACGTATATAATACTAATAGCTCGACGTCGAGTTATAACCTCAATAATCGGTTCGCTGGTGTTGCCGATGCGGCTATATATATGAAGGCGCGTTTCACGCTGGTGTTCGCGGACTCCCCACTTCGGCGACCGCTCACATATTTCTACACGTACATTCACACGCGCGCAAACACATACGAAAAAATAATAATTCTAATTACAAACAAAACGGATTTATTTCTTCACAGTCACCATTTTATAATGTTTGACGTACTGATAATAAAATTTGTGAGATATTCCGTGCGACCACCAATTCGAATGGCCGTTGTAGTAACAAAGTACGCACAGGATATGATCTTCGCACATTTTTAAGCGATTTTCAAATTTGCCACACTCATTATGAATTTATGGAACAACTCCAAGTAAAAAATTAACACTCTTCTGAATGATTATTAACAAAACACACGAATTTTCGTGTGACGTGCTATGCCCACGGGGTTGCTGACTAGCAATGGCGATTTTGTCAGAGAAATGTCAGCGGCGCATAAGGGTTCGAAATGTGCGCAAGTGCAAACTATTGCAGTAAAAAACATCGTTCGGCACTTTTCTTACTGTGTTTTCCACTGTTTTCCACTTTGAATCATCGTGGATACACCTCAATACGATAACAACAAACTAGTGGTGCATGGCATTGTGCTTAAGGCAAATTGCTAAAACTTCCGGTACCGCGATTCAAAGTTTTTAAAAGCTCTCACATTTTTTGAAAATTTTGTAAAATATTTTTTTTGAGAATTTCTTGAAAATTCAGATTTTGTTAGTTTGATAATCTTGATTTTATTTGAAAAAAGCTCTAAGCTGTTTTAGAGACGAAATATCGAAGCACGTAAACGCTGCGTCGCAAATTCTAACTGTTATTCAAACATTATTCATCTTGGTACAAAACCCATATAAATGCAAACAAAATTTCTACTTATTATTAAAATCTCTATGAAATATCTGATACTTTGATGTGCAATAATCTTTTAACTTTTTTATTGGATCTTTGAAACCACTCGACCTGCCTTCTAAAAATTTGAATCAAGTCTTCATTCTGTCAGTACAAGTGAAATGCTTTTTGATTTATTCAATTCGAACGCTTCATTCTCTCAAAAACTGAATTGCCATTTTTTCCCCGTATCTTCGAAACGACACTGTACCCTTTACCAAAAACTATTTAGCACGTCTTCCCATCAATAGAGATCGAATCTTCTTTAAATTATTCAAATCGGTTGTTTTTTGTTTAGAAATCGTGGACAAAAATGTGTATCCTAACATACATACATACATACCACACACACACACATTCACACACGCACACACCCATAAATTTTTTTATCAGGTATGCAAAAATGCTCAGAAGGCTTTGAAGCGTAAAGATATTACTATTAAATTAATTATTAATAATCATGGGAATTATTATTCAATCTAATCCCAATCTAATCAATCTAATACTAATGTATTAGATTTATACTCCAGCATGTCTCTAATTTGAAAGCATTGCCTAAACTAAGAACTGCAAGGTAACTATTTCAATCCTAGTTAGAATTTGAAGACTCATGTTTCAAAAAAGTTAAATATTTATTTAATTTCAAATAATGAATCTTAATATTTTTTCATGGTTTTTCTTACTTTATATTTGAACAGAAATCAGAACATAAGACTTCTTATGTACTCCATGATACGTAGCTTTTTAGGAGGCAACCCAACTGTTGCCTTGTCTATATTTAACACATTTTTATGATAAGAAATTCTAATTTTGAATTTTTCTAATACCGATGATTTGTAATTTGACGCATCAATTCCGAAAAAGGCTATTTTTTCTTGGAACATATTCCCATCTATATTTTCAAGTAAAAACCGATGTCTTCTGCTTGACATCGCCATATCCGGGAAGAAAATATTACACATTTTCATGAAAACTACGAATTAAGTATCATATTTGTTGTTTATTCTTGTATGTTATCGAATAGTCGTAAAAATTTAATAAGATGCAAGATATTAAATTTTAGGGAAATTGTTTTTTTAATTGGGATCTACAGTTAAGTAAAACGGCAAAAGATGACAAAACATAATAAACAAATAATATATTCTGAAAATTTATTTGTTTATTTATTTTGCAGAATAATGTTATTACGAATTGTCGTGTTCTGATAACAACACTCACCTTAATAGCCGGAAAATTACAACTAATTGATATAATTCCATTGTTATCATCATATTCCAGAAATTACGTTTAAGTATACGTTATTACAAAGCAGTAAACAAAGCCTATTTGCTAAAATTCCGCGAATTTCAAATATTCTTAGATCTCTTAATTGCTAAATTATATTTACAGTTCTATATTCACATGTGTTTAAAATGACTTGATCTCCCGGTCTTAAAATTTCGTCTTATTTAAATTCATCTATATTATTAAAGCAAATATTATTAACATGTTGCTGATTAAATTTGTCTGCTTGATGTAAATATCTTATGTTTTAACATTTATGTAATGGAAAATGTTGAATTTTACTCAAAAATAAGAAAAGGTCTGATAATATTATTGTATCAAATCGATCAAATGAAATTATTTATAGATATTTTGAATTCTCTGAGAAAATTTGTAGTAACCCTAATATGTAATTATTCAATCAAGTATTTACCTAAATTGATATAAAGTAATATAGTAAATTTTAAATGCTTAATCTTAAATACAAGTATACGATTAGGAACAAAAAATATTTTTCCATTTTTTCGTAATTTTATAAATGCGTTAAGTATTCTTCCAAATTAAACTTTTTTATTGTAATTTTGATTTTAGTTATAGAATATTTTTTTCCCTTTTTCAGTCAGTAAATGTACTGCACTGAATTTTAACTTCAGATTTTCTTGAGCCTTTGGAAAAGCTTAAATTTTACTTAAAAAAAAACAATTTATTTTTATCATAGGGATTCAACCACATTTCTTAAATTTTGGGACCAATTTTCTTTTAATTCAAAATATTTATAATGCTGAATTGAAAAATACACACAACTCTATATTTTCACAATTATTTCATAATAGTAATTTTAGTAGAGTTCAATCAGTTTTGATCAAGGTCGTTAATTTCAGATTTTCTTCAGCCTATGGAAAAACTTAAATTTTACTTCAAAAAATAATTTATTTTTATCATAGGTTTTCAACCGCATGTCCTAAATTTTGGGATCATTTTTATTTAATTCAAATTATTAACTTCCCGTAGAGTAAGTTATTTATAACGCTGAATTGGAAAATACATGAAACTCTAAATTTTTGCCCTTCTTCCACAAAATCTTATTTCATAATGGTCATTTTAGTAGTCCAATAATTTTTAATCTAGCTCAATAATTGATCAATAATCAATAATCAATGTTTTACATTGAATTTCGATTAGGATTTTTATAAGACGGAAAAGTTACCATTAATAAAACTAGATGCGTCAAATTATGAAAATTACTGATTTTAAAGCATTATCTTATTGTGCAGTACATAGTTTATGAATGGCTTGCAGAAAGAGCAATTTTAACAAAAAAGTAGCAATTTTTGAGAGGGGTCTAGGTACTAAATAAATTTATGACAAAGCTGTAATTTTTTCCACAGATTTTTTAATTTCACTCGATTCACCAAGCATGAAGCAGCATAATGCTAGACTAAAAATTTTCTAGAAATATTTTTTATCGCTAAACAACGTTTGCCCCGGGTCAGCTAGTATATATATATATATATATATATATACATATATGTGTGTGTGTATGTGTTAATATATTAATGTATATTATTAAAGCAAATATTATTAGCAAGTTGCTGATTAAAATGTGCTGTAGTGTTGATGAAAATTTCTGATGTTTTAACATTTAATTACGTATTTTATGTAATAGAAAACGTTGAATTGTACGAAAAATCTAGTGGTGTATGGAATCATGCCTTAAGGCAAATTGCTGGAACTTCCGATATCGTTATGGAACATTCGAGGAAAATTAAATATTTTCAAACAGATTCCTATAAATACTGTAACTTATATATGTTTACAGAAAAGTAAATAAACAAAACTCAATCAAATTTAATATGAAGAACATTGTCTAATATTTATTAGAATTATATAATTAAATTAAAAAATTTCAAATTATTTATTTCAAGTATATAAGTAAGCTTTAGAGCTTTAGCAAAAATTCAAATTAAAATTCGAATTATTTTCGATATAAGAAAGGTTTTCGAATTTGCAATCCAGTTATAGATTTTTGAAATTCTATAATCAAATATGTAGCAATCCAAACATTTATGTACTCATTCAAGTATTTATATAAAATATTTTTTCTATTATTAATTATTGAGTCTTATGAGCTATTGTGCTCACTTCTTACGACATTGCTCTTTTTTATAGATCAGAGGGCAACCCAAACGGTTGTCCTCTCTATTACATAATTTTTATTTTGTATTATTATTTCTGTAATAATGATGATTTTTTTTCAATTTAGTCGTTGCTCTCTTCATTCGAAAACATATTGCCATCTATATTTTCAAGTAATTAGGCTGTCCGAGGCGGGTATCGAACCTGGAACCTCTGAAAAAATTACATGTAAATCAGTGGATAACTGTACTTCTAATTCCTCTGTGTGCTCTATATTTTTGGAAATATATAATTTTTATTTACCGTTGATTTGACCACGTTTGATCGATTTAATATTTTGCATGTGCTTGATAACGTAATTTGTTGACGAATTAATTATAAAAATCATTATAAATGAATTCAATATTCTTTTCATATTTGATTTTGTTAAATAAAAATATTGCTTTTGTTAAGCAAGATTATTTAACCTAGGGGCACGAATATGTTTTTAACATATATAATTAGAGAAAGTTAGTTAACATAATTAGAACGTGCTCTACAAAGAATGTTTTTATATAAACATTATTCATTATGTATAAGTAAATATACGTATTTACAATTTTGTCATGTTTCTCTTCACTAAAAATACGTCAATTTCAACAAAATATTTTTTTTTGTCAATTTTTTATCAATATTCTCTATGGTATAGAAAATAAATATTTTGAGCACTTTAAAATAGCTTTCCATATAATTATTATAATTATCTTAATGTTTCTGTACTATTTCCAATTATTACCATATAATCATTGCATAATAAATGTCAGAAAATGAATAAAAATCAATAAGTTATAAACATCAATAATGAAAATAACTAATTATGATGTTAGATAAGACGCAATAAATTTATTGCATTTTTTCGTTTAAAATCCATCCTTGATACAGCCGCGTTTTCTGATAAGATAACTTGTTTTACGTAACATTGAGATCATAAAAATATTAGGAAAGTTGGAATAATTAAACATGAAACTGAACAGAAATGTAAATAAATCAGCTAAATAATTCTTATTATTTTTATTTGAATTACAATCTGTCTCTTATTATACTATGACATTCAGTAATTATTTTGTTAATTTAACAGAAGGCTATTAGAAGGCAGTAGTAGTTGCCCTTGCTAGTTGCGATTTGTTTTTATACATAACTAGTAACTTTGACTTAATTATTTTTTCGGCAATGCCCCATGAAGGCAATTTTTTATCTCAAGTAAATCGGAAGTAAAATTTTGATATCACTACTGCTTGATATCAAGATGGCCAAGGTCGGTATCGCACTCGAAACCAGTGATAGATTTTAAACGAAATTTGAATGTTATTTTTTGGTTTGGGAAAATAAAAAAACTACTGGTGCAAAGGCAAATATTGCTAGTACTTCCTGTACAAGAAATTATTTTTTTTTTAATTTTGAAAAAAATCTATTTTTGAGAACTTGTACATTTTTGACAAAAATTGATTTTTTTGGAAAAAAGACTTTTTGAAATATCGAAGCGCGTAAGCGCCGTGTCGCCGTCTAACGGACAAACGATATTACGGAACCCATAGAAATATAAACAAAATTTATACATATTATTAAAATCTCTATAAAATATCTGATTATTTGATATGCTTATGTCTAATGATCATTTTTACCGCCAAAAGGCATTTTTTCACGTTTTTTACTAGATCTCTGAAACTGCTAGACCTGCTTTCCCAAGTCAGTTCTTTATCTTGTCAATACAAAAAATGTTTTTTGAATTTTTAAAATCGGACGCCCCGTTCCCTTAAAAACTGGGTTACGGTTTTTGGCACTTTTTGCCCGTATTTTCGAAATGGCTAAACCAGTCTTTACCAAAAACTAATCATCACATCTCCTTATCAATAAGAATCGAATGTTTTTTGAATAATTGAAATCTGTTGAACCGTGTTCCCGAAATCGTCGACGAAAATTTGTATCCGCACACACATATAAAATTTTTTAGCACGTTTTCAAACGTGCTGATTAGTTTTTGGCAAAGGCAAGTTTAACCCTTTCGAATGTACGGGGCAAAAAGTGCCAAAAATGGCTTTTGAGAGAACAGAACATCCGATTTGAATGATTCAAAAAACATTTTATTTATATTGACGAAATGAAAAAGTGGTTAAATTTTTGGTAAAGCAGGTTCAGCGATTTCGGAAACTCAATAAAAAAGTAAGAAAAAGCCATATGACGGTTAAAAATGATTATTAAACATATGCATATCAAATTATTAGATATTTCGAATTTGGTTTGTATTTGTATGGGTTCCGTACCAATGTTTATCCGCTAGACTATTACGCGACGCTTACGCGCTTAGATATGTTCTCTCTAAAACAGTCACGCAGCGCGATTGCTTTGAAAAAAGTTGAATTTTAAAAACAAATCAAAATTCAGAATATAAAAAAAAACAAATCTTTCAAAAAAGTCAATTTTTTCAAAAAATTTGAAATTTTCAAAAATCTAATTTTTCAAAGTTTTCAAAAAAAAAAATTCAAAAAATTTTTTTTAAAAAAATAATTTTTGGTACTGGAAGTTCCAACAATTTGCTTCGAGGCACATCGTCATGCACCGCTAGTTTGACAATGATATAATGCCGAAAATATAATTTATTATTGCAATTTACTCTTAATTAATTATTATTGGAGTCTTATTTGAATCAACTTTAATTCTAGTAAGACTCCAGAAAATTCTCACGTATTTCTTTTCATTTACCGCGCTCGAGAGAAAGATGGCAGCACCATCTTCTTTGCCAGCTGTTGATTGTATAGGAAAATGCGTGGAAAATGACATATGATTCAAGATGGCTAAATAATTTTTTTCAAATTAGTGTAGGTACAATTTCAAAATTTCCAATGCAGAAACAAATAAAATTGTGAGTTCACAAATTCATTTTATGTTTCATGAACTATCACTATGTTTTTGATGTTCATCACTGGATCCCTTTTTTTTTAATCCTTTCTCGTAACAATATAGATAAGAAACCATCTGTCAGAGTTAAAAATATAATTAATTTATATGTGGAAACGGTTTCATTTGCAGTATTTAGAAACATGGTGGACAATAATATAAAGAGCTGGACAATAAATATTATCTTGATAGTCTTTTTTACATATATAAGTTGTGATAATGTAAATAATGGAGATATTTTGGAAAGATGCCCGCGGATTTATCCGCGAGTTTTCAATGGATTTGCGCCCATCGGTAAATATGAGATTAATTAAATGACAGTGTGTATTTCGTTTCAAATTAATATCTTTGGTAGATATTATTTCAAAATATTTAAATTAGTTTAGGTTATGAACTTCATTTCTTGTCTGTTGAATTTTGAAATGATTATTCTATTTATTATTAACTTCTTACATTAAAGAGCAAATACTAAAAACAAGTATAATATTCTAAAATTTTGCAATTTCTATAAATTGCAGAGTTAATATAGATATTGGTAAATTCTATGTTATAGGTTTATTTTTTCACAATTTATATAAAAAATGTATATGTTTATTATTTAATTATATGTGCAAAAATGTATATCATAAATTATATAAATTATTTTCATAAATTGCGCTAAATATAAGTTTAAATTTTTTGAGTTTGCAATTATTAATTTGTATGATTTAATATAAATAAGTCAATTATATATGTGTTTTAATAGGGCTCTACTTATTTATTGTTATACATATTCTTTCTAATGTTTTTGTAATTTTTATATTCAGATATTGATTTATTATTTCTAAATTCAGGAAATTATAGTGCTGGGAATTTTTCTGAATATAAGCCTTCAAAAGACATAGATCAATGTGTAGCTTCTTGTTGTCTAGCCGATAAGTGCCATGTAGCTCTACAACACAATACAACTTGTTATCATATATCATGTGCAACAAATCAACTTTGTTTGCCTTTATACAGAGAATCACAAGCATCAATTACAAAAATGGTTTTGGTTAATACTATATCTGATGATGGTATGTATAAAATTATAGTAGAAATATAACTATCTATAATCATATTTTAAATAATCATTATATTATTTAATAAATCTGTTTTGCCTTTCAACACACAAACATTCTTCACTTTTGCAATAGGTTAAATAAATCGTATATAATTCATTTGGTTATTGTTGTAGATTATACATGGAAAAAGATAATAGCAGAATCAAATTTAAATGATAACATAGAACTGGTTGATCACTACAGTGATGATGAGCTTGACAACACTGATCATCAAAATAGATACAGAAATAAATTTAAATATTCATACAATGATGAAATACTAAATCCTTACATTTCTAAACCTTCAGATAGATACTTTGATAATTTACAATATACTCGTTTTGATGAACAATATCCTAGTGATGATATGATTATGGAAGGTTCGATGTTGTCTAAAGTAACTGTAAAACCTTGTGAAGTAGGAATTGTAGTAGATTGTCCTAGGAATGAAGATTGTTATCCCATTCAACCAAAATCTAGATCAGGTATCTGTAATTGCATTAATGGTTATGTGAGGCGAGATTCTGGAGTATGCGAAATTGATAATGATAGAGTTTCTACAAGCAATGAAATAAAAACAATTTCAACAAATTTGCAGATGACTAATAGCAATAATAACTCAATAGCTCCAAATACACCTTCTACAACATCAAAGGTATTTGTTAATTTGATGTTATGTTGTACATACTTAAGCCTGCAAATTATTTAACAGTTTATTTAAAATTTATGTTTATATAATTTGAATGTATTATATAGAACTTGGCTCATGTTTAAATAAAATATTACAGCCAGAATTAGCACAGAAGACCTTGAAAGTTTCTGTGATGAACAAAGAAGTACGTCTTCCTGAAAATGAAGTTACGCTCTCTGCTTATACTATTCCGAATGTGAATTCAGACAAAACATATGAATTTACTTGGACTTTAGTTTCTCAACCTGAAAGAGGAAATATTGGTACTATGACAGAACAGACTGGTGGGACAATTAAACTTTCTCAATTGACCGAAGGACTATATAGATTTAAAGTGAGACGAAATTTGAATTGTTTTAAACTATTTTTAATTATTTATTAATGTATTTATATTATAAATTTTATAGGTGTCTGTAAAAGGAGATGGTGCTTATGGAGAAGCATTTGCAAATGTTACTGTTTTACCAAAGAACAGAATAAATAAAGCACCTATAGTAATAATTACCCCAACTAGTCAAACTGTAAAACTTCCAAATACTGGTGCAGTTTTGGATGGAAGCACCAGCTTTGTATGTATTTAAACTTTTGCATAAATTTAGTAAACTACAAAAAATAAACTCTACTTTAATTATTTAGAACCTAAATTACTTATTACTTTCATATTTGGTTTCAATTATTTGTCAATGCGTATTTTTTTTTAGGATGATGATGGTATTGTACGTTGGCATTGGGAGCTCCAACAAGGTCCATTAGGTTACCAACCCAATTTACCCGAAACCCCAACTTTACAATTATCAGATTTAACATTACCAGGAAATTACACTTTTAAATTAACTGTAGAAGATACGGATCATGTTCTAAATTCTACAACTGGTAACATTACTGTAATTAAAGGAATTGATTACCCTCCAAGTGCAATTGCTGGTGAAGATGTTATAATATATTTACCACACAATAATTTAACTTTGAATGGAAATTTAAGTACAGATGACAGGTATAATAAAATTTATAATATATAACGGAAAAATTCAATATTTGTTTTATTTACTACAATACTTTTTTGGCTTGCAGGGAAATTGTTACTTGGCAGTGGACTAAAGCCAGCTCTGATCAGTCTAAAGCTGTTGACATGCAGGATACCAGAACACCTTATTTGAAGTTATCAAACTTAGAAGAAGGAATGTATACTTTTGTTCTCAAAGTAACTGACTCTAGTGATCAATCTAGTGAAGCTGAAGTACACGTTTTTGTGAAACCACCAAGTAATAAACCGCCAGAGGCAAATGCTGGAAATGATCAGGTATATTTAAGTTTACTTTATTAGTACATGCATATATAATACATTTTAAAATTTTTAGTCAGTTATCCTTCCACAAACATGGAGTGTACTCAATGGAACTTTATCAAAAGATGATGATAAAATTGTACGTTATGAATGGTCCCAAGTTTCTGGCCCTTCTAACAGCATTATTTTAAAAAATAATGAATCATTGGCCAATGCCACTAGTTTAACAATTGGTACATATATTATGCAACTAACTGTGACTGACAATAGTGGTAATAAAGCGAGTGATACAATGACAGTAACAGTTTTACAAAGTATGCTTTAAATTTATGTATTAATAATTTTTTGTAAGAAACAATATTGATATTGTTATATATTTTTAGCTCAAAATAGTAGACCTGTGGCAAATGCTGGTGGAGACCAGAGTTTAACACTGCCCTTGAATTATCTAATTTTAAATGGTTCTAATTCACATGATGATTTGAAAATTACTAATTGGACTTGGAGTAGAGACGGTGCGTCTCTTGCTGCTGGAAGAATTTTAGAAGGGATGAACAGCTCCATTCTTAAGGTAAAATATTTCAAATTGTAAGTTAGAAAAACTTGTATTTAATATCTTCATTTATCAACTGACTACCATTTTATTCAATAAAATCTTAATATTTTTATTTTTATTCTTTGTGCATTGCTAATTTTAATAGAACAACTCAAGAAAAAAATTTGATAAGATAATAAAATAAAAATAGAAAATTTAACTGTAAATCTTATTGTTATCATTATTTAATTTTAAAATTGGTTCACTATAGTAGTGTGATTACAATTCATATATTTTATGATTGCAGTTAACTGACTTAGTGGCTGGGAGATATGTATTCAAGCTAAAGGTCACAGATGCGCAAGGTTTATCAAGTGAAGATGCAGTTAGTGTTATAATACATCCCGATCCTCTAAGCTTACATTTAGTGCAACTGACCCTAAATGCTGACGCTGGAATGCTTACTGAATCACAGGTAACTAATATGGGTTTGCTAAGAGTACATATTTTTCAGTTATCTAATGTAATTTAATTTTTAATAACTTAAGGTGAAAGCATTTGAACAAAAACTTCAACTATTACTTGGAGTGGACACCAGTCTCCATATCCGAGATCTTACACAAGAATTGCATACAGGACGAACTATCTTGCTATTTTATGTTGAAAAAAATGATGTAAGTACCATTGCATTAGAATATATCGACTGTTACGTTGTGATATATAATGGAATGTCTGTGGCATTCCCTGCGCATTCCAATTTATTTAATTATAATAGAGAGTTTTTGTAAATCAAAGTTTACTGATTTTGCAAATCATACCTGTCATCACATTTTTCCATAAAGTTCATATATTAACTATCAGTTGTACTACAATGGATATTTATTGTAAATGATGATGTAATTTGAGTTCATAGTTTTTGGTAATATTACTATTTTAACATTACAAACATTACAAGTAACTGTCATATTAACATTCTATTTAATAATAACAAATGGTATAATTTATTGTGTGAGAGGATCATAAATCAATGATTTTTTTTCCCTCCTTTGTTTATTATTTCCTTTACCATTTTTTACGATTAATCACTTTTTATTTACTTTTATGCATTTTCCTTTCAAAACTTCTACTTCCTTACTTCCTGGTGCTGTGCTTTGTTTTTCAGTTTCCTGTATGTTTTATCCTCGCATGAGTCATCAGTCATCTGTATTCTACATCCCAATCCTTTCAGTCCTTCTATTTTACCTGAGACGACGTCATGTAGGAGGCACTCTTTTGCAGAAAGAGTCTGATCCAGGTTCGTTTTCTTTTAATGATCATGCTCTTTAGAATTTTATCTTCGCCAACTCTTCTCAGCACTTTGTTATCTTATCAGTTTATTTTATATTCTATTTTTGCCTCCAGCACCACATTTCAAAATTTGCCAGATAGTTTTTGTTGGTCTTTCTTAAAGTTCATGCCTCTAATAATATTTCATAATTATAAATTCATAGTTATTTACGGCACCTGAATATTTTTTTTATAATTTTTCTCTCATTTTTATCTTTCAGACGGTAACTCGCAAATCATCAATAATGCCTGGCCCTGCAGTTGTGGCTATGCTGAAGAATCGTTTTAGACAAGACACTGGTCTGTTAGAGATATCAGTGATTCAGATTCGTACCTTGATATGCCAAAATTCTTGCTCCGGGCACGGAGTTTGTGATCCAGACACCAGAACCTGCTTATGTGAAGCATTTTGGATGGAAGATTATTTTGCTAAATATTTTAGAGGAAGCGAAAGCAATTGCGGTAAATATAGTGAAATATTTTCTAATAGTAACTTAATAATAACAAACATGAGTATATATATTATTATTTTAACTGTTAAATTTATTTCAGATTGGTCCATACTGTATGTTGTTCTTAGCATATTTATAGTTACAGTTTGTGTGGTTGGAGGTCTAGCCTGTCTTTGCCATAAACTATGTTTGAGTAGACCAGGCGCTAACAAAAAATATAAACTGATAGGTGATAAGGATGAAACGCCAAATTGTGAGTTTTTACTAATGTTTTATTATTGTTTTTCGATATCTTCAATCTGATATATTCAAAAATCTCTCGTAATATGATAGATTATAAATTTTTACATTCAAACTTATATTTATAAATTTTTTAAACATTACATTCAAACTTTTATTATAACTTTTTTGTTATTGACATGTCTAACCTTATAACCAATTGTAAATTTTTACAAGAATTTTTTCTTTTTTGAAATCTTTAAACCAATATATACAAAAATCTCTTGTATTGTGTTAATTTATAAATTTCTACATTCAATACAAATATAATTATTTGTTAGACTATAATTGACATGCATGTTTTTAAATAGTTTGTGCACCCAAATTTGCTACTTTGCTATTTTTCCAATTTGATACTTATTATTATGAGCAATACTGAACAACATTGTTGCCTGGGATTTTTTTTTTTTTAATAGTAAGTCGGAAGAGCAGAAAATACGATTTGCTAATTTAACGTTTTCTTGACCCAATTAGTTTGACTTCAATAGTGGAAAAAGTATATGTGTATTGTTGTGAAATTTTGTATGCAAAGCGGTTTTTGTGTGTTCAAGCTGCACTGATTTGATCAATTTGATGACACTGGATTAAGATTTTTCTCATTGGTTACTTTTGCGCGATGATCGGCCGGGCCGTTTCTTATTATTGGTCGTCGTGATTGGTTTTATCTATTATGTTCACATAAATGCAAAAGTCAACGTTTTTACCAACAATCCTGAACTGATTTTGTAAACCCATAAACTTTTTACCAGATATCAGTTGAGAAACTTTCTGATTGATTTCTGATATTTTTTCAATACTTGAAAAATATTGTTTTGACGATTTTAATAAAACATTGCACACTGATCGAGTTTATGGTTATCCTGAAATAATATAGAACTACAAAAAATGCTTAGGACATACACTATGTAAGTCTTAATTTGGCAAATCTATACCCAAGTGATATTCATGCATGTGATAAATGCAATTATTACAATTGCAGATAATGTAAATTTGTTTGAAAGATATCAAGGGAAATACACACTTTGATTAGTGAAAATCGAAAATTTTATTTTCGAAACAAACGGTTGAAGATTATATAGGCTATTTTTATTGCATATTGAGAAGTTCATGCAACGTGCTTTATCATCATTAATTGCATCAAACGGTTTTTGTCTTCACGTTGGTCATAGTTACTCCTCAATTCAATCATTAATTCAAAACTTCAAATTAGCATTGAGACTATTTCTGTAAATTTTACCAGATGTTTTTATGTGTAGCAATAAAAATATTTATGAACCTTTATTTAACTTCCCGTAGGGTACGTTATAGTAATCGAAAAAATCGAAAATGAAAATATTTATATATCTTTACGTTTTAAAGGTTTCTGAATATTTTGGAATACTTAAGAAAAAATGAATGTATTTGTGTGTGTTTGTGTGCGTGTGTGAGTGTGTATGTATGTGTGCGGATACAAATTTTCGTCGACGATTTCGGGAACACCGATCAACCGATTTGAATAATTCAAAAAACATTCGATTCGTATTGATAAGATGACGTGCTGATTAGTTTTTTGCGAAGGCAAATCTAGCTGTTCCGAAGATACGGAGCAAAAAGTGCCAAAAACTGTAACTCATTTTTAAGAGAACGGAGCGTCCGATTTTAATAATTCAAAAAACATTTTACTTCTATAGACAAGATGAAGAACTGAATAAAATTTTGGGAAGGCAGGTCTAGCGGTTATGGACTTTCAATAAAAATAAGTTAAAAATGTCATTTTGCGGTCAAAAATGTTAATTGGACATATGTACATCAAATTATCAGATATTTTATAGAGATTTTATATGTGTACACATTTTGTGTAATTTTTTTGAGTTCCGTACCAAGATCTTTAATTACGGTGCGGGAAGTTCCAGCAATTTGGCTTAAGGCACGATGCCATGCACCCAACTAGTTTTTTTATCTTTATTTACAATTTATAACCTTTATTTATAATCCTTTATATACATAAAATTAAAATTATAATTCAACAGTCTCAAGAATGATATCGCAATCGGATAGTGACACCGAGTCAGATGTTTTGTTCGAAAGTCGAACGAAAAACGGACGTTTGAGCAATGGTGATACTAGCAGAAATGGAAATCAAAAAAATGGATTCATTAAAATGGGCAGAAGAATCAAAACTTGAAGTGCAGAGCATTGAAAAAAGAGATGTCAGCTGGTGCAGAGACTGTTTCCACTTTTGAATCAGTTAAGTACATATTGAGAAGTTTTTCGTGCATTCAGTTTGTGAGGAAGTCAAATTGGAAAATATTAATGATTTTCTTACAATTTAACCAAATTCACGAAATCTGATAACAAGTTCAGCAAAATGTTCCGTCTCGAAAACTGTTCAAAATTTAGCCATGATGCTAGAAGTAGTTTGCAAGGTAATCTTTATCTAAATTTTACTTAAATCAAAATTATTAGTAATATAAATGAAGTTTATGATATGATACATCATATTATATTATAAATTTTATTAATTACTGTATGAAAATATTAATTTATTAACTTTATTGATTTCTAAAACAAATTTAATATATGCGATTTATTTTAGTGATTATTACTTTTAGGGTTATTTTACAACAACAAAACTGTTTCTAGATAAATAAATATTAATATATGCATGTAGGGTGTTCCAGAACTCAAAGTCAAGCCGAAACGGGATGATAGTAATGATTGAACTATTGAAAAAAAAGCCGTCAGTATTGAAAAAAATAGAAAAAAAAATCTTCGCATGCAGTTTGAAAATTGTGGTATTTGAATTGATTGTGATTGAAATGCATTAGAAATTTTTGTGCTATTCTGAGGTTTCAACTGTTTTGCTTGTATTTTTCAGTATGCAAATAACAAGTACAATTTTGGAATACTTATTAAATGCGCGAACTTTTAATGGAACTTTCCTAGACATATTATTATATTAGTACACCATTTTTAAAGGATTGCCCTCAAAGTCGATTAACTTTCAACATTATAAATTCATATTTTAACAAATTCTGGGACAATTGTGTCATGATTATAGTCTTAGAAATTTATGGTTATGGTTCTCATGTTTGCATGATCAAAAATAATAAAAATATGAATAAATCATCAAAAATGGTTACAGTTTGACTTAAGCTCGGTTTTAGGTTTTAGGTTTTACTGCATATAATTTTCAAATTGCATATGATAGATTTTTTGTGTTTCACATGACTGGTTCTGAGACACTTGTATATGTATATATATATATGTATATATATATATATACAGATATTATAAATGAAATCATTGGACACATATTTCAGAACTTTGAGAAACAAATTTTTTTACGTAAATATTCGTGATTGAAATATGGATAATTCGCTCAATTTTCATAAACTTTCTCTGCGTTAAATTATTTATCCCAGTTGTGATGATCAGTTCCGTATTGGTTTCTTTTATTATACTTATTTTGGAGTCAATTTTAAAGTAATTAAAAAAAAGTTTTTTGCAATTTGTTTCAACAATAAGAACAATTAATTGTTTACCTACCCTCCCCCAACTTGAATTCATTGAAAAACAAAAAATTTGTCTTTTCTCTACTACAAAATTAATTTTGTACAATGAGTTGGAGTCTCTGTTGCATCTAACTTAAAAATCCTCGACTTTCAAATATTGTTGTTGAAAAAATTCCGAACTTTACTTGTTTTAAAACCTGCAAATTGCAAAAAAACAAATTAATTTAAAGTTGAGTTGATTAAGTTAAAAGAGTGCGCGCGTAAGGTTCACACGCGATTGAAGTAAAAATGTTTGCTATTGTAAGACATTGCATTTAAGTTCAAAATAAATATACCATATAACAATTTTGAATAATGTT
>NW_020538040.1:19265949-19301734 GCF_003426905.1 Ctenocephalides felis | reverse complement strand
ATAGTTTATGAATGGCTTGCAGAAAGAGCAATTTAACAAAAAAGTAGCAATTTTTGAGAGGGTCTAGGTACTAAATAAATTTATGACAAAGCTGTAATTTTTTCCACAGATTTTTTAATTTCACTCGATTCACCAAGCATGAAGCAGCATAATGCTAGACTAAAAATTTTCTAGAAATATTTTTTATCGCTAACAACGTTTGCCCCGGGTCAGCTAGTATATATATAATATATATATATATACATATATGTGTGTGTGTGTGTGTGTTAATATATTAATGTATATTATTAAAGCAAATATTATTAGCAAGTTGCTGATTAAAATGTGCTGTAGTGTTGATGAAAATTCTGATGTTTTAACATTTAATTACGTATTTTATGTAATAGAAAACGTTGATTGTACGAAAAATCTAGTGGTGTATGGAATCATGCCTTAAGGCAAATTGCTGGAACTTCCGATATCGTTATGGAACATTCGAGGAAAATTAAATATTTCAAACAGATTCCTAAAATACTGTAACTTATATATGTTTACAGAAAAGTAAATAAACAAAACTCAATCAAATTTAATATGAAGAACATTGTCTAATATTTATTAGAATTATATAATTAAATTAAAAAAGTTCAAATTATTTATTTCAAGTATATAAGTAAGCTTTAGAGCTTTAGCAAAAATTCAAATTAAAATTCGAATTATTTTCGATATAAGAAAGGTTTTCGAATTTGCAATCCAGTTATAGATTTTTGAAATTCTATAATCAAATATGTAGCAATCCAAACATTTATGTACTCATTCAAGTATTTATATAAAATATTTTTCTATTATTAATTATTGAGTCTTATGAGCTATTGTGCTCACTTCTTACGACATTGCTCTTTTTATAGATCAGAGGGCACCCAAACGGTTGTCCTCTCTATTACATAATTTTTATTTTGTATTATTATTTCTGTAATAATGATGATTTTTTTTCAATTTAGTCGTTGCTCTCTTCATTCGAAAACATATTGCCATCTATATTTTCAAGTAATTAGGCTGTCCGAGGCGGGTATCGAACCTGGAACCTCTGAAAAAAAATTACATGTAAATCAGTGGATAACTGTACTTCTAATTCCTCTTGTGCTCTATATTTTTGGAAATATATAATTTTATTTCCGTTGATTTGACCACGTTTGATCGATATAATATTTTGCATGTGCTTGATAACGTAATTTGTTGACGAATTAATTATAAAAATCATTATAAATGAATTCAATATTCTTTTCATATTTGATTTTGTTAAATAAAAATATTGCTTTTTGTTAAGCAAGATTATTTAACCTAGGGGCACGAATATGTTTTTAACATATATAATTAGAGAAAGTTAGTTAACATAATTAGAACGTGCTCTACAAAGAATGTTTTTATATATAATATTATTATTATTAAAATTACGTTTGTTTTGTCATTTCACTTTTGTCATTTTCTCTTCCACTAAAAATACGTCAATTTCAACACAATATTTTTTTTGTCAATATTATATCAATATTTCTCTATGGTATAGAAAATAAATATTTTGAGCACTTTAAAATAGCTTTCCATATAATTATTATAATTATCTTAATGTTTCTGTACTATTTCCAATATTACCATATAATCATTGCATAATAAATGTCAGAAAATGAATAAAAATCAATAAGTTATAAACATCAATAATGAAAAACTAATTATGATGTTAGATAAGACGCAATAAATTTATTGCATTTTTTCGTTTAAAATCCATCCTTGATACAGCCGCGTTTTCTGATAAGATAACTTGTTTTACGTAACATTGAGATCATAAAAATATTAGGAAAGTTGGAATAATTAAACATGAAACTGAACAGAAATGTAAATAAATCAGCTAAATAATTCTTATTATTTTTATTTGAATTACAATCTGTCTCTTATTATACTATGACATTCAGTAATTATTTTGTTAATTTAACAGAAGGCTATTAGAAGGCAGTAGTAGTTGCCCTTGCTAGTTGCGATTTGTTTTTATACATAACTAGTAACTTTGACTTAATTATTTTTTCGGCAATGCCCATGAAGGCAATTTTTTATCTCAAGTAAATCGGAAGTAAAATTTTGATATCACTACTGCTTGATATCAAGATGGCCAAGGTCGGTATCGCACTCGAAACCAGTGATAGATTTTAAACGAAATTTGAATGTTATTTTTTGGTTTGGGAAAATAAAAAAACTACTGGTGCAAAGGCAAATATTGCTAGTACTTCCTGTACAAGAAATTATTTTTTTTTTAATTTTGAAAAAAATCTATTTTTGAGAACTTGTACATTTTTGACAAAAATTGATTTTTTTGGAAAAAAGACTTTTGAAATATCGAAGCGCGTAAGCGCCGTGTCGCCGTCTAACGGACAAACGATATTACGGAACCCATAGAAATATAAACAAAATTTATACATATTATTAAAATCTCTATAAAATATCTGATTATTTGATATGCTTATGTCTAATGATCATTTTACCGCCAAAAGGCATTTTTTCACGTTTTTTACTAGATCTCTGAAACTGCTAGACCTGCTTTCCCAAGTCAGTTCTTTATCTTGTCAATACAAAAAATGTTTTTTGAATTTTAAAATCGGACGCCCCGTTCCCTTAAAAACTGGGTTACGGTTTTTGGCACTTTTTGCCCGTATTTTCGAAATGGCTAAACCAGTCTTTACCAAAAACTAATCATCACATCTCCTTATCAATAAGAATCGAATGTTTTTTGAATAATTGAAATCTGTTGAACCGTGTTCCCGAAATCGTCGACGAAAATTTGTATCCGCACACACATATAAAATTTTTTAGCACGTTTTCAAACGTGCTGATTAGTTTTTGGCAAAGGCAAGTTTAACCCTTTCGAATGTACGGGGCAAAAAGTGCCAAAAATGGCTTTTGAGAGAACAGAACATCCGATTTGAATGATTCAAAAAACATTTTATTTATATTGACGAAATGAAAAAGTGGTTAAATTTTTGGTAAAGCAGGTTCAGCGATTTCGGAAACTCAATAAAAAAGTAAGAAAAAGCCATATGACGGTTAAAAATGATTATTAAACATATGCATATCAAATTATTAGATATTTCGAATTTGGTTTGTATTTGTATGGGTTCCGTACCAATGTTTATCCGCTAGACTATTACGCGACGCTTACGCGCTTAGATATGTTCTCTCTAAAACAGTCACGCAGCGCGATTGCTTTGAAAAAAGTTGAATTTTAAAAACAAATCAAAATTCAGAATATAAAAAAAAACAAATCTTTCAAAAAAGTCAATTTTTTCAAAAAATTTGAAATTTTCAAAATCTAATTTTTCAAAGTTTTCAAAAAAAAAATTCAAAAAATTTTTTTTAAAAAAATAATTTTTGGTACTGGAAGTTCCAACAATTTGCTTCGAGGCACATCGTCATGCACCGCTAGTTTGACAATGATATAATGCCGAAAATATAATTTATTATTGCAATTTACTCTTAATTAATTATTATTGGAGTCTTATTTGAATCAACTTTAATTCTAGTAAGACTCCAGAAAATTCTCACGTATTTCTTTTCATTTACCGCGCTCGAGAGAAAGATGGCAGCACCATCTTCTTTGCCAGCTGTTGATTGTATAGGAAAATGCGTGGAAAATGACATATGATTCAAGATGGCTAAATAATTTTTTTCAAATTAGTGTAGGTACAATTTCAAAATTTCCAATGCAGAAACAAATAAAATTGTGAGTTCACAAATTCATTTTATGTTTCATGAACTATCACTATGTTTTGATGTTCATCACTGGATCCCTTTTTTTTTAATCCTTTCTCGTAACAATATAGATAAGAAACCATCTGTCAGAGTTAAAAATATAATTAATTTATATGTGGAAACGGTTTCATTTGCAGTATTTAGAAACATGGTGGACAATAATATAAAGAGCTGGACAATAAATATTATCTTGATAGTCTTTTTTACATATATAAGTTGTGATAATGTAAATAATGGAGATATTTTGGAAAGATGCCCGCGGATTTATCCGCGAGTTTTCAATGGATTTGCGCCCATCGGTAAATATGAGATTAATTAAATGACAGTGTGTATTTCGTTTCAAATTAATATCTTTGGTAGATATTATTTCAAAATATTTAAATTAGTTTAGGTTATGAACTTCATTTCTTGTCTGTTGAATTTTGAAATGATTATTCTATTTATTATTAACTTCTTACATTAAAGAGCAAATACTAAAAACAAGTATAATATTCTAAAATTTTGCAATTTCTATAAATTGCAGAGTTAATATAGATATTGGTAAATTCTATGTTATAGGTTTATTTTTTCACAATTTATATAAAAAATGTATATGTTATTATTTAATTATATGTGCAAAAATGTATATCATAAATTATATAAATTATTTTCATAAATTGCGCTAAATATAAGTTTAAATTTTTTGAGTTTGCAATTATTAATTTGTATGATTTAATATAAATAAGTCAATTATATATGTGTTTTAATAGGGCTCTACTTATTTATTGTTATACATATTCTTTCTAATGTTTTTGTAATTTTTATATTCAGATATTGATTTATTATTTCTAAATTCAGGAAATTATAGTGCTGGGAATTTTTCTGAATATAAGCCTTCAAAAGACATAGATCAATGTGTAGCTTCTTGTTGTCTAGCCGATAAGTGCCATGTAGCTCTACAACACAATACAACTTGTTATCATATATCATGTGCAACAAATCAACTTTGTTTGCCTTTATACAGAGAATCACAAGCATCAATTACAAAAATGGTTTTGGTTAATACTATATCTGATGATGGTATGTATAAAATTATAGTAGAAATATAACTATCTATAATCATATTTTAAATAATCATTATATTATTTAATAAATCTGTTTTGCCTTTCAACACACAAACATTCTTCACTTTTGCAATAGGTTAAATAAATCGTATATAATTCATTTGGTTATTGTTGTAGATTATACATGGAAAAAGATAATAGCAGAATCAAATTTAAATGATAACATAGAACTGGTTGATCACTACAGTGATGATGAGCTTGACAACACTGATCATCAAAATAGATACAGAAATAAATTTAAATATTCATACAATGATGAAATACTAAATCCTTACATTTCTAAACCTTCAGATAGATACTTTGATAATTTACAATATACTCGTTTTGATGAACAATATCCTAGTGATGATATGATTATGGAAGGTTCGATGTTGTCTAAAGTAACTGTAAAACCTTGTGAAGTAGGAATTGTAGTAGATTGTCCTAGGAATGAAGATTGTTATCCCATTCAACCAAAATCTAGATCAGGTATCTGTAATTGCATTAATGGTTATGTGAGGCGAGATTCTGGAGTATGCGAAATTGATAATGATAGAGTTTCTACAAGCAATGAAATAAAAACAATTTCAACAAATTTGCAGATGACTAATAGCAATAATAACTCAATAGCTCCAAATACACCTTCTACAACATCAAAGGTATTTGTTAATTTGATGTTATGTTGTACATACTTAAGCCTGCAAATTATTTAACAGTTTATTTAAAATTTATGTTTATATAATTTGAATGTATTATATAGAACTTGGCTCATGTTTAAATAAAATATTACAGCCAGAATTAGCACAGAAGACCTTGAAAGTTTCTGTGATGAACAAAGAAGTACGTCTTCCTGAAAATGAAGTTACGCTCTCTGCTTATACTATTCCGAATGTGAATTCAGACAAAACATATGAATTTACTTGGACTTTAGTTTCTCAACCTGAAAGAGGAAATATTGGTACTATGACAGAACAGACTGGTGGGACAATTAAACTTTCTCAATTGACCGAAGGACTATATAGATTTAAAGTGAGACGAAATTTGAATTGTTTTAAACTATTTTTAATTATTTATTAATGTATTTATATTATAAATTTTATAGGTGTCTGTAAAAGGAGATGGTGCTTATGGAGAAGCATTTGCAAATGTTACTGTTTTACCAAAGAACAGAATAAATAAAGCACCTATAGTAATAATTACCCCAACTAGTCAAACTGTAAAACTTCCAAATACTGGTGCAGTTTTGGATGGAAGCACCAGCTTTGTATGTATTTAAACTTTTGCATAAATTTAGTAAACTACAAAAAATAAACTCTACTTTAATTATTTAGAACCTAAATTACTTATTACTTTCATATTTGGTTTCAATTATTTGTCAATGCGTATTTTTTTTAGGATGATGATGGTATTGTACGTTGGCATTGGGAGCTCCAACAAGGTCCATTAGGTTACCAACCCAATTTACCCGAAACCCCAACTTTACAATTATCAGATTTAACATTACCAGGAAATTACACTTTTAAATTAACTGTAGAAGATACGGATCATGTTCTAAATTCTACAACTGGTAACATTACTGTAATTAAAGGAATTGATTACCCTCCAAGTGCAATTGCTGGTGAAGATGTTATAATATATTTACCACACAATAATTTAACTTTGAATGGAAATTTAAGTACAGATGACAGGTATAATAAAATTTATAATATATAACGGAAAAATTCAATATTTGTTTTATTTACTACAATACTTTTTTGGCTTGCAGGGAAATTGTTACTTGGCAGTGGACTAAAGCCAGCTCTGATCAGTCTAAAGCTGTTGACATGCAGGATACCAGAACACCTTATTTGAAGTTATCAAACTTAGAAGAAGGAATGTATACTTTTGTTCTCAAAGTAACTGACTCTAGTGATCAATCTAGTGAAGCTGAAGTACACGTTTTTGTGAAACCACCAAGTAATAAACCGCCAGAGGCAAATGCTGGAAATGATCAGGTATATTTAAGTTTACTTTATTAGTACATGCATATATAATACATTTTAAAATTTTTAGTCAGTTATCCTTCCACAAACATGGAGTGTACTCAATGGAACTTTATCAAAAGATGATGATAAAATTGTACGTTATGAATGGTCCCAAGTTTCTGGCCCTTCTAACAGCATTATTTTAAAAAATAATGAATCATTGGCCAATGCCACTAGTTTAACAATTGGTACATATATTATGCAACTAACTGTGACTGACAATAGTGGTAATAAAGCGAGTGATACAATGACAGTAACAGTTTTACAAAGTATGCTTTAAATTTATGTATTAATAATTTTTTGTAAGAAACAATATTGATATTGTTATATATTTTTAGCTCAAAATAGTAGACCTGTGGCAAATGCTGGTGGAGACCAGAGTTTAACACTGCCCTTGAATTATCTAATTTTAAATGGTTCTAATTCACATGATGATTTGAAAATTACTAATTGGACTTGGAGTAGAGACGGTGCGTCTCTTGCTGCTGGAAGAATTTTAGAAGGGATGAACAGCTCCATTCTTAAGGTAAAATATTTCAAATTGTAAGTTAGAAAAACTTGTATTTAATATCTTCATTTATCAACTGACTACCATTTTATTCAATAAAATCTTAATATTTTTATTTTTATTCTTTGTGCATTGCTAATTTTAATAGAACAACTCAAGAAAAAAATTTGATAAGATAATAAAATAAAAATAGAAAATTTAACTGTAAATCTTATTGTTATCATTATTTAATTTTAAAATTGGTTCACTATAGTAGTGTGATTACAATTCATATATTTTATGATTGCAGTTAACTGACTTAGTGGCTGGGAGATATGTATTCAAGCTAAAGGTCACAGATGCGCAAGGTTTATCAAGTGAAGATGCAGTTAGTGTTATAATACATCCCGATCCTCTAAGCTTACATTTAGTGCAACTGACCCTAAATGCTGACGCTGGAATGCTTACTGAATCACAGGTAACTAATATGGGTTTGCTAAGAGTACATATTTTTCAGTTATCTAATGTAATTTAATTTTTAATAACTTAAGGTGAAAGCATTTGAACAAAAACTTCAACTATTACTTGGAGTGGACACCAGTCTCCATATCCGAGATCTTACACAAGAATTGCATACAGGACGAACTATCTTGCTATTTTATGTTGAAAAAAATGATGTAAGTACCATTGCATTAGAATATATCGACTGTTACGTTGTGATATATAATGGAATGTCTGTGGCATTCCCTGCGCATTCCAATTTATTTAATTATAATAGAGAGTTTTTGTAAATCAAAGTTTACTGATTTTGCAAATCATACCTGTCATCACATTTTTCCATAAAGTTCATATATTAACTATCAGTTGTACTACAATGGATATTTATTGTAAATGATGATGTAATTTGAGTTCATAGTTTTTGGTAATATTACTATTTTAACATTACAAACATTACAAGTAACTGTCATATTAACATTCTATTTAATAATAACAAATGGTATAATTTATTGTGTGAGAGGATCATAAATCAATGATTTTTTTTCCCTCCTTTGTTTATTATTTCCTTTACCATTTTTTACGATTAATCACTTTTTATTTACTTTTATGCATTTTCCTTTCAAAACTTCTACTTCCTTACTTCCTGGTGCTGTGCTTTGTTTTTCAGTTTCCTGTATGTTTTATCCTCGCATGAGTCATCAGTCATCTGTATTCTACATCCCAATCCTTTCAGTCCTTCTATTTTACCTGAGACGACGTCATGTAGGAGGCACTCTTTTGCAGAAAGAGTCTGATCCAGGTTCGTTTTCTTTTAATGATCATGCTCTTTAGAATTTTATCTTCGCCAACTCTTCTCAGCACTTTGTTATCTTATCAGTTTATTTTATATTCTATTTTTGCCTCCAGCACCACATTTCAAAATTTGCCAGATAGTTTTTGTTGGTCTTTCTTAAAGTTCATGCCTCTAATAATATTTCATAATTATAAATTCATAGTTATTTACGGCACCTGAATATTTTTTTTATAATTTTTCTCTCATTTTTATCTTTCAGACGGTAACTCGCAAATCATCAATAATGCCTGGCCCTGCAGTTGTGGCTATGCTGAAGAATCGTTTTAGACAAGACACTGGTCTGTTAGAGATATCAGTGATTCAGATTCGTACCTTGATATGCCAAAATTCTTGCTCCGGGCACGGAGTTTGTGATCCAGACACCAGAACCTGCTTATGTGAAGCATTTTGGATGGAAGATTATTTTGCTAAATATTTTAGAGGAAGCGAAAGCAATTGCGGTAAATATAGTGAAATATTTTCTAATAGTAACTTAATAATAACAAACATGAGTATATATATTATTATTTTAACTGTTAAATTTATTTCAGATTGGTCCATACTGTATGTTGTTCTTAGCATATTTATAGTTACAGTTTGTGTGGTTGGAGGTCTAGCCTGTCTTTGCCATAAACTATGTTTGAGTAGACCAGGCGCTAACAAAAAATATAAACTGATAGGTGATAAGGATGAAACGCCAAATTGTGAGTTTTTACTAATGTTTTATTATTGTTTTTCGATATCTTCAATCTGATATATTCAAAAATCTCTCGTAATATGATAGATTATAAATTTTTACATTCAAACTTATATTTATAAATTTTTTAAACATTACATTCAAACTTTTATTATAACTTTTTTGTTATTGACATGTCTAACCTTATAACCAATTGTAAATTTTTACAAGAATTTTTTCTTTTTTGAAATCTTTAAACCAATATATACAAAAATCTCTTGTATTGTGTTAATTTATAAATTTCTACATTCAATACAAATATAATTATTTGTTAGACTATAATTGACATGCATGTTTTTAAATAGTTTGTGCACCCAAATTTGCTACTTTGCTATTTTTCCAATTTGATACTTATTATTATGAGCAATACTGAACAACATTGTTGCCTGGGATTTTTTTTTTTTTAATAGTAAGTCGGAAGAGCAGAAAATACGATTTGCTAATTTAACGTTTTCTTGACCCAATTAGTTTGACTTCAATAGTGGAAAAAGTATATGTGTATTGTTGTGAAATTTTGTATGCAAAGCGGTTTTTGTGTGTTCAAGCTGCACTGATTTGATCAATTTGATGACACTGGATTAAGATTTTTCTCATTGGTTACTTTTGCGCGATGATCGGCCGGGCCGTTTCTTATTATTGGTCGTCGTGATTGGTTTTATCTATTATGTTCACATAAATGCAAAAGTCAACGTTTTTACCAACAATCCTGAACTGATTTTGTAAACCCATAAACTTTTTACCAGATATCAGTTGAGAAACTTTCTGATTGATTTCTGATATTTTTTCAATACTTGAAAAATATTGTTTTGACGATTTTAATAAAACATTGCACACTGATCGAGTTTATGGTTATCCTGAAATAATATAGAACTACAAAAAATGCTTAGGACATACACTATGTAAGTCTTAATTTGGCAAATCTATACCCAAGTGATATTCATGCATGTGATAAATGCAATTATTACAATTGCAGATAATGTAAATTTGTTTGAAAGATATCAAGGGAAATACACACTTTGATTAGTGAAAATCGAAAATTTTATTTTCGAAACAAACGGTTGAAGATTATATAGGCTATTTTTATTGCATATTGAGAAGTTCATGCAACGTGCTTTATCATCATTAATTGCATCAAACGGTTTTTGTCTTCACGTTGGTCATAGTTACTCCTCAATTCAATCATTAATTCAAAACTTCAAATTAGCATTGAGACTATTTCTGTAAATTTTACCAGATGTTTTTATGTGTAGCAATAAAAATATTTATGAACCTTTATTTAACTTCCCGTAGGGTACGTTATAGTAATCGAAAAAATCGAAAATGAAAATATTTATATATCTTTACGTTTTAAAGGTTTCTGAATATTTTGGAATACTTAAGAAAAAATGAATGTATTTGTGTGTGTTTGTGTGCGTGTGTGAGTGTGTATGTATGTGTGCGGATACAAATTTTCGTCGACGATTTCGGGAACACCGATCAACCGATTTGAATAATTCAAAAAACATTCGATTCGTATTGATAAGATGACGTGCTGATTAGTTTTTTGCGAAGGCAAATCTAGCTGTTCCGAAGATACGGAGCAAAAAGTGCCAAAAACTGTAACTCATTTTTAAGAGAACGGAGCGTCCGATTTTAATAATTCAAAAAACATTTTACTTCTATAGACAAGATGAAGAACTGAATAAAATTTTGGGAAGGCAGGTCTAGCGGTTATGGACTTTCAATAAAAATAAGTTAAAAATGTCATTTTGCGGTCAAAAATGTTAATTGGACATATGTACATCAAATTATCAGATATTTTATAGAGATTTTATATGTGTACACATTTTGTGTAATTTTTTTTGAGTTCCGTACCAAGATCTTTAATTACGGTGCGGGAAGTTCCAGCAATTTGGCTTAAGGCACGATGCCATGCACCCAACTAGTTTTTTTTATCTTTATTTACAATTTATAACCTTTATTTATAATCCTTTATATACATAAAATTAAAATTATAATTCAACAGTCTCAAGAATGATATCGCAATCGGATAGTGACACCGAGTCAGATGTTTTGTTCGAAAGTCGAACGAAAAACGGACGTTTGAGCAATGGTGATACTAGCAGAAATGGAAATCAAAAAAATGGATTCATTAAAATGGGCAGAAGAATCAAAACTTGAAGTGCAGAGCATTGAAAAAAGAGATGTCAGCTGGTGCAGAGACTGTTTCCACTTTTGAATCAGTTAAGTACATATTGAGAAGTTTTTCGTGCATTCAGTTTGTGAGGAAGTCAAATTGGAAAATATTAATGATTTTCTTACAATTTAACCAAATTCACGAAATCTGATAACAAGTTCAGCAAAATGTTCCGTCTCGAAAACTGTTCAAAATTTAGCCATGATGCTAGAAGTAGTTTGCAAGGTAATCTTTATCTAAATTTTACTTAAATCAAAATTATTAGTAATATAAATGAAGTTTATGATATGATACATCATATTATATTATAAATTTTATTAATTACTGTATGAAAATATTAATTTATTAACTTTATTGATTTCTAAAACAAATTTAATATATGCGATTTATTTTAGTGATTATTACTTTTAGGGTTATTTTACAACAACAAAACTGTTTCTAGATAAATAAATATTAATATATGCATGTAGGGTGTTCCAGAACTCAAAGTCAAGCCGAAACGGGATGATAGTAATGATTGAACTATTGAAAAAAAAGCCGTCAGTATTGAAAAAAATAGAAAAAAAATCTTCGCATGCAGTTTGAAAATTGTGGTATTTGAATTGATTGTGATTGAAATGCATTAGAAATTTTTGTGCTATTCTGAGGTTTCAACTGTTTTGCTTGTATTTTTCAGTATGCAAATAACAAGTACAATTTTGGAATACTTATTAAATGCGCGAACTTTTAATGGAACTTTCCTAGACATATTATTATATTAGTACACCATTTTTAAAGGATTGCCCTCAAAGTCGATTAACTTTCAACATTATAAATTCATATTTTAACAAATTCTGGGACAATTGTGTCATGATTATAGACTGTAGTCTTAGAAATGTTATTTATGGTTATGGTTTTCATGTTTGCATGATCAAAAATAATAAAAATATTAATAAATTATCGAAAATGGTTACAGTTTGACTTAAGCTCAGTTTTAGGTTTTAGGTTTTACTTAATTGCATATAATTTTCAAATTGCATATGATAGATTTTTTTCTGTGTTTCACATGACTGGTTCTGAGACACTTGTATATGTGTATATATATACAGATATTATAAATGAAATCATTGGACACATATTTCAGAACTTTGAGAAACAAATTTTTTACGTAAATATTCGTGATTGAAATATGGATAATTCGCTCAATTTTCATAAACTTTCTCTGCGTTAAATTATTTATCCCAGTTGTGATGATCAGTTCCGTATTGGTTTCTTTTATTATACTTATTTTGGAGTCAATTTTAAAGTAATTAAAAAAAAAGTTTTTTGCAATTTGTTCAACAATAAGAACAATTAATTGTTTACCTACCCTCCCCCAACTTGAATTCATTGAAAAACAAAAAATTTGTCTTTCTCTACTACAAAATTAATTTTGTACAATGAGTTGGAGTCTCTGTTGCATCTAACTTAAAAATCCCTCGACTTTCAAATATTGTTGTTAAAAAATTCCGAACTTTACTTGTTTTAAAACCTGCAAATTGCAAAAAAACAAATTAATTTAAAGTTGAGTTGATTAAGTTAAAAGAGTGCGCGTAAGGTTCACACGCGATTGAAGTAAAACTGTTTTGCTATTGTAAGACATTGCATTTAAGTTCAAAATAAATATACCATATAACAATTTTGAATAATGTTTCTTAGTAATATGGAAACACTCACTATGCACACATTTTTTAATGTCAGACATTATACATATTTATATAATAATAAATTATAAATTATTATAATATACTTATAATTCGCATACAATCAAAGAACACTCCCACGCAACACGACGACCTATCACAGTCGGCCCGTATAGAAATGATATCATCGAGAGCGAATGATGAATCATTGGCACTCGACTCGAGCGTAACGTTCTCCCGTTGTATTTTCACATATTTACACCCTAGTCGTGCCTAAAGAAGGTTTATTTCAAAAACAATACTGATCTGATCATCACGATCCATATATCAAAAATAAATATTTATGTAAAAAAATTTTTTTTTTAGCAAAGTCCTGATTTTATATACAATATATAATGATTTTATATACAGTACATGTATATATATGTATAAAAGAAAATTTTAGACAATTCTAAAATGTCAAGATTTGGTTGCCGTGCGGTTTGTAAAAGAATGATCCATTTATTTTTGCAGTAAAATTTCATGGAAAATACACTGTGAAAAATTTATAGCGTACTTTAATAACACATATTGTCATCAAAGCATTACTTACGAACAAATCTGCATACAATCACATAATGTTTTGTGATTTTGTATTAGGAACACTAGTCATTATAAAATATATAATAATATAAAGCGATCTCTAAGAAAAAGAGGGCTGTAATATACTAAATGTTTAGAAATTGTTCACAGTTTTTGTGTTACAACAAAACGTCGAACGAATATAATTATAGAGCGACATGATGAGTGTCATAAGTATTTTATTTGTTGAGTTTGAAAAAGCTAATATGTATAAATGAACAGCATTCAGATCATGTATAATACACATGTAAAGTAATATTACAATAATTTTATACATTCCTGATAATACAAAATTTAAACGTCAGTATGCATTGTTAGATGTTTTATGTTATGTGATAGCTTTAATTATTTGGTTTAATAATAACATATTGCTTATTGGCCCAATGAAACTATATAGTTATAAGTTTTATATTAAATGTTTTGAAAAAAAAAAAACTCGATCTATATGGGAAAAATGTGACTCAGTATGAATTTTATTCATCCAGTATGACCATTTTTTGCAAGAAATTAATTTTTGTATCAATTAAATATTTGAATGTCCAGCTATTTGACCGCATTAGAAAATTTTTTTGAGCCATAATTAAAATGTACATATTTGGAATTCCTTAATATGTTAAAATCAGCATAAAACAGGATAGTGGGTCATACTAAATGTTAACAATAATACACATGTTTCTGCATTCTTTTATTATTAAATGCCATTGATCTTTTTAATTTAAATATTATTGAATACATACAAAACATTTTATTTTTGACTATAGAAAATTTCAGTAACGTTAATTTTTAAGTGTTCCTAATGTTGTGCTATAAAAAATTAAGATTTTATTAATTTAATACAAGTTTAAATTTATTATAAATATTTCATAAAAGTTTAGAACAGAATTTTATTAAATTTATTTATCAAGCCTATGAAAACAACATTTCAGACCTCATTTCTTATACCAAGTAGTAATTTATTTCTGTATACATATTTATTTTTGTGTGATAATTTCAAAATAAAATAAAACTATTTTATGATTAACAGAGACTATATTTGAATCTAATAATATGCCACTCCATATAGAACATTTTACATTGCAAGTGAAGGGATTATCTAAAAAAAGAATATATATTTATAACAAATTATTTATGTACACTTAAAACATATAATACTTTGAACAATGTTCGTTAAAACAAACACATAAAAGAAACAAATCATATGATTATATCATTGTTTCTTCCAGCATAATTATATACAATATATAACTAATTTTCTAGTACGACATTTTAGAACTTTCAACAAAGATATGTTCAACACAACAACAGACTATGTAAAAACTGTATACATATATAATGGAATATTTTTTGTATCATAATTAAATTGTAAATCTCATGATTTACTAAGCGTTGACATTAACAGTATTAGCAGCAGCTCCTTTAGTTTCACTGGTTTGGTCCTTCTCGAGTTGCTTGCCAAGGTATTCCCTAAAATTGTGAAAGGATGTTGAATAAAACCATTTTCGCAAGGTGAAGGAAACTCAGTTGACAAAGATCAAGATACTAATTTGGTAGAAGCTTTGAGAGGATAAACAGTTGTAGAAGTTGTGAAACAAATACTAAAATCTATTTACTGGTAAATAGCTTTTTTAAAATAATTTTATTAATTTTAAATAATTGTCAAGATATTTCAGAAAGCCAAAGATACCAATTTGATAAAAGATTCAAAAGAATGAAAAGAAGTTGTTGGACAAATACAATTTATCAACAGATACCAAAATCAATATACTGGTAAATAGTTTTCATGATTTATATAATATTTAATTTATCTTATGTTAGTAATATTGAAGTAGTTTTCAACTTACCAATTATGAACCATTAATTTCTGGACTGCCAACAAAGCTTCATATCTTACATTTGGTTCCTCATATGCCAATAATTGCATAACCAGTTGTTTGCCACCAAGCTGTTCGATGATACTGGAACAAAAACAGAACAATGTGAGTGTAAGAAGTCTTTTTTTCTAATACAATAAGTGATAGGTTTACTTTTTGCCACGTGGATAATGCCTGACGTACTCTCCAATATCAAAGCAGGCTACAGACAGAACAAGGGGATCACGAGAGCTTTCAAGTAAGTGGATCAATATACGCAATAACTCATAATTCTTCTCATTGAGACGTGGGGCATTCTCTCTCCAGAACTTAGCAGATTTGTGAACAGGTGACCATTCCAATCTAAAATGATAATATATAACATATAATAAATTAGATTATTCTTAAAACGATATACACAGCCAAATTATCTGCACTGACCTGCCGGACTTGATTTCTGTAGCATATTCATCAAATGAGCTAAGGTCTTGAATGGAAGCTTGTAATTTTTCGGTCAAATATTCAACATCAGCAACGATATCCTCATCATCTGAACGTCTTTGTTCCAGGATGGATAATTGTTTCAATACCTTGCTTTGCACCATTGCAATGCAATGCTCCTTGGCCACCTAAAAAAATTGAATGTATTTATTTATGAGTTTGTATAAATTATACTTCATTTTTCAGTACTACAATGTCAATACCTGTTGATCTTCCACTTTCTCAATTAAATTCCTATAAACAGCCAGTACAATTCTAGTAACCTTTTCCTTTGCGGAATCACTTAGAATATCAGCTAATATAGGAATGACATTGAATTTGTTCATTTTCTCTGCCAATAACGTGTTGAAGGTCAAAACCCACAAGCAGAATACCAATTGATATTGGATCTATTATAATAGAATCATTTGTTTTTTACTTTTGTAATTAATTATAATACCTGGTTCCAGTATATATTTACCTGGAAGTTGACTCTGCTAGTCAAAATAGTTAAAATAGTGCTGATTCCATCGACTTGCACAAAAGCAAATCTGTATTCATCAACTCTTAACATCATTTGTAAACAGCGTGCCACAGACTGAATATATTCAGTTGTCTATAAAATTATCAGTTTAGTTATTTCAATCATTAAAATACCCAAAAAAAAGTGTACATCTTCCCAGAATAAATACATTACTAACTTATGTTCACATTTCAACATTGGATGTAAAAATCATATACTAAATTATTCTAGTATTTTTATAATTGTATTCTTTTTTAAAGATTTATTAATACCGGTAGCTCCGAAACGGGGATTTCATCAATGCAGCTAGATATTTCAGTGTAGCTTTCCTTAATAGACTCCCAGCCCTTAAAGCCTTCAAATCTTGGAGATAATACCGGGTTGGCCGCAGCATATTGTTCAGCCTTTTGTGTTGCGATATATATTTTTTAAATATAATTCATATAAATATTATCTGGAGAGAACTAATTTCTACACATGGAACAATCATCTCAACAGAGGCTGCATCCAATTGTTTTGGATTGACATTTAATGCACAGACAAGTCGTCAGTGTTAGAGATTGAAAGCGATATACGTGGTACCCCGACTTACGAGTGACCTGACATACGAATGTTTCGAGATACGAGCCGCCCAAAGAGCGATTCATTGTTTCGACATACAGGAATAATTCGAGATACGAGTGAGTAGTAATTTAGTTGACATGTTAATTATGATAAAAATAATTTGGCAGTTTTATGATAGTAAATTATTAACCAGTTACTCATTTCAATTATATATTAATATCAATAGTGTAGTAACAATTTATCCACATGATTAATGTAAGATTTAAAACTTTGAATTTGCGTTTTTTTTTTGCTTTTTGTACTTTCACAAAATAGTATGTAACTGTGTGCTTAAAGAAAAGGGCTATGCTTCTTGAATTAAGTGTGAAATTATTGAAAAAATGAGGATGGCGATAATGTAGGAGTGTAACACATCATAGATATGTACTGTGTTCAAACAGAAGGTGTTTTATAAAGGGTATAACTCTAGCTACGAGAAAAATTGCTTCGAGATATGTGGAATGAATTAAACTCGTATGTCGGGTTACCACTGTACTAGTCTATAAGCCGATATACATTTTACTAAAGTTATCCGAACTAGTACAAAATATTTAATGAAAACCATCATTACACAACATTACACAATTATAGATCCAATGTTTGTTTTTCATTTCAAAATGTACAAAATATCACTAATAAATTTGTAATGAAATTCAGTAAAGAAGTTGTTCAAAATCTGTAATAATTGGTTAGAATGTTGTATATTGATGGTTTATGAATAATCGAACATGATCATTTATCTAAAATATCCCCATATATCAAAAACAAATTATACTACGTTATGCCATTCCCTAAAATGTGAGCTTATAGACTTTATATAATCTCAAAAATGACTATGGGGCACCTCTGTATTACAACAGTTGTAGCATGAGGAATATTATGCCTCAAACTTTTGTAATAGTATTGAACATAGCAGATCCTATTGAAAATATATTGATACCCGCAAAAGATTAGAGAAAATGAGATTTTTTTTGACTATTTATCAGTGTCCAATATGTCATAGAGATATTGACAGCTGCATCGAAATGAATATATGCCTTTTACATAAATTTGATTTGGCTTACATATGCGAAATAACCAATCACCACATTTATAAACATTGCGCGATAATAATTATTGTTAATTTACACTAATTTAATGTTTCTTCAAGCTCCTAGAAATGACCTGACTATCGCAAATTACTTACACAGACATCTGACTTACAAGTTAAAATGTTATTCATCATGTTGAATGTCATGAACACAAGTTAGTAAGTTATTTACAGTATACATTTATCAACCAACAAACCACATATTGCCCAAACAAATTATGTCTAGAAAAAAATTCCATTGTGCAATTTTATTATATATCAATAGTGGTTTGCTGGTTGATATAATTACTAATAGTACTATCATCACATATATGAATCCAAATATTCCAATAATAGAATCAATTTTTTTTGAAAATGCTTAATTTTTTTTTTAATTTCAAGTTTCCAAAATAATATTGATGTGTAAGGTGTATATCATTAATAGTTACATTATATCTGAGCTGGTCTTTAATCCAAGTCAAATAGAAGTTCAAATCAGATTCACTCATTTGTGTACTGGACCAACAAGCAATTTTAGCAATAATTCTTGCATCCATGTTAACAATGAAGCTGTCCTGACGATTCAATAAATTCATGAAAGGGCCCCATACACTTTCCTTGGTTTTAGCAGCATACTCATGGAAAATATCGACACGGTATCTATCCTCCTGAGGAAAGATGTATAAATGAAAACTTTAAAACTTATTTTAAAATATTTAGAATTAATATAAAATATATCTGGGTGTGGTAATTTTGAACTAAAGTTACAACCTTATATATTACACTTTATAAAACAAACCTGCAGCATGTCATCAATCAAAATTAAAACATATTGAATTGTTTGATCTTTGCTGACATGTGTTAGGATGTTCAAAAATGTTTTAGCTGCTTGAGTGCGATCTGTGAGAAGCCTTATGCGGCCCTTAGAATCAGTAGAGTCATAAGCACTTATGAAATTAAAGTCGTCTTGAGTGATCATTTGAGACCTATGACAAAATGTAATTAATGTACAAATTAAACTTTTGCGATACAATAATTTAGAAATTCACTTAAATATACAGAACAAAGAAAAAATAGACTTATGAATATTAGATTATGATTGTATAGTGATTTTCAAATAATTTAGATAATATTCACTCCAATAATATCTAAATTGGCAAGTTGAGATGTATAAATATTTCACTAAAACATAATATTCAGGTGGAACCTCATATCACAAAGCCAACAATTATTATTTCATGATATTCGGATACCCCTTGTCTTAAGAACTTGAGGCGTACTTACTGTAAGTATGATGTCCAGTTAATTTTTTGCTGACGGATATCCGCAGCATGTTGTTGTAATAAGCTGGTAGCAGCAATCATATCTATAATTTTTATATTTGTCATTATTAAAAATCGTTACATAAAGTTCTCACAAATGTTGCACCCAAAATCACTATTTTACCTATTTTGTCTTCAGGCAAAGAAGGAAAATCCTTTACTCCCGAATCTTGCCCCATGATTCTGTGATAATGTATATAACGTAACCGACTGGAAAATCAAACACAAATATTAAAAATACAAGATTTTCTAATATACTTTTAGCAGCAGACGAAGGACTAAGACTCAGCTGACATGTCTTGTGACATGAGAGGAGATAGTAAACATCGTATGAAAGAGATGGTGATATATTTTTTTCTTTCCTCATGTTGGTACAAGAACGTCAAATGTCAGACATTTACGCATCCAGTTCAAAAATATGTTAAAATTAATTCTATTTGCAATTATTTAATTATTTGTGCTTTAGTTAATTAAAGATAATGATGTTTTCGATTTTTGTGGTAAATACACAATGGTCAGGTCAATGTAGTGAAAACAAATCATTTAGGGAAATTAGTGCCAATTTTCGTTTGAGGTTAGCTGAATGATAACTGATAAAAGTTATATTTTTGAAATAAACATAAAAGAGCAATGAAATTGGCAAAATTAATAAATTAACTAGATTTGTTCATGTCATAGTGAATATTTAAAAATGCTACAGCAAAGAAGGATATTTATTATCAGAACATTTATTTTATATAATTAAGCATTTCGAAATAATGCTAGATACAAATGAGTGAGAACCTGAATTAACGAATTTTTAGTTTCAAAATATAAAGTGTTGCAATTATTGGTAAAGAATAAGTAATTGCTACTATTGAGTGATTTAACTTACCATTTGTTTTGACTTTCCTGTATTATTCTCCAACGTCCGAAAGCCAAAGACCACGCAGATTCCGGTGAATCCAGTATCCTATATCTACGACCACAGCATAGTCCCATCAAAGACAACAATTTATAACATAATTTGAACTACTGTGTCATGTTTTTCGGTCTTGTATTAATTTAATGTTTGTTTCTTTCAATTAATTTTTGTATCTCTCAAATAATTTTTGTATCTTTCAATTAATTTTTTCTTTTTTTATTGTGTGTCGTAATGTAATATTTTTTTGTTTTATATAGAGCATCTAGATTTGTTTAACATAATTTTTATTAAGTATATTAGTGTTTTTTTTTTTTTTTTGAAAATAAAGTTATGGAAATTAAAGCCCCTAAACGCAAAAGAACTAATGTAGAATTACAATTTCCGTTGCCTGGAATGTGTGTGCATCCTTTCACAAATGAAGTCACTTTAAGTGAAACATTTATTGGAGTTTTTAATGGATTTGGTGTGACAATTAAAAATGTAAATGCTGTAGACAATTTATATAACAATGGATTTTTTGGCAAGGGTTCATTATCTCGTTCACTGCCTCTAGAAATAAATAAAAACAAGAATGTTCCTAAAATTTTGAAACAGCGACAATACATTAGTCGTGAGACATTATTAAGCAATACAAATATTAGTTTTGGTGATAGAAATTTGGATAAGTTTATAGTTTTACCAGACAGTGATAATGAAGATATTGAAACTGATATTGAAGTTCTGAAATCTACTTATTCTGATTTACCTAGTTATATCAAACAAACTGAATCATATAGAGAATCCTATTTTTTATCATTGGAAGAAGCATTTTTTTTAACATTTGGAGTAGGTTGTTTGAAAATACAAAACGAATTAGGTGAATTGCTAACAACAGAACAAATTTGGAAATTATTCCTGAATACACAACCTGATTTTGTTCACAAATATATAGTATATCATTATTTTCGATCCAAAGAATGGGTAGTGAAGTCTGGATTAAAATATGGAAGTGATTTTCGTAAGTATTATTATAATTGGAAACATTTCATTATAACCGGTGCTTGTGCAAATTATAATTTTTTAAGTAAATTATTTTTAATTTTTATAGTTTTGTACAAAGATGGTCCAATATTTTATCATGCTAGTTATGCAGTTAAAATACAAGTTATTCAATCTCATGATGTAGAAAATAAATATGGTAAAGAATTAAATAAATATCAAATAAATGCAATCACAAGATTAGCAAATGCGTCAGGAAAGGTAATTTATAAAAGTTTAACGATCTGCTTTATCACATTTAAATTGTAAATTTTACCATTCTAGGAAGTACTGTTGGCACAAGTATTTTTTCCTGAAGATTTTGACAATGATTTAGACAAAATATGTGATGTTAAAGTCAATGAAGTGCATTTAAAGAAAATATTTTTGAAAGATATTTTGTGAAAGGAATCAACAAATAGTCTTATTTTTAGTCAAATATGTATAAATGTGTACGAACATACAAAGAAAAAATTGGCTTATTATGAAATCATAAAGTATGCAACATATATCAGTTAGAATTTAGACTAAAAATTAAATAACCAAATAAATGATATAAATCTATTACTTTTTCTATGCTAAATATACAAATTTAAATACATACATGAATGTAAGTTATAAACAAACATTCATCATTGATTTTTTAACATTTCAGCTTTTTGTTTCTGAGTTATTCCTGTTCTCCTGTATTCACTTCTTTCATTTAAATATTCTGTTGTACATTCTTGTTTGAATTCCTCATTTCTATACCAGTCGGTCAAGCAAGCTTTGAGTGCTTTATTCACATCTTGACATTTGAAGACCATGGCAAATGAAGCTGCTTTGCAGCATTTTTCAAATTCAGCTACTTCTTGAACACATTTTTCTTTTTTGGCCCTGTCACGCATTTTCTTTGGTATCATAACGTCAATTTCTACTTTCCTCAAAGTTTTATCTTCAGGGTCTCCTGCAATAATATATAAAAATAACATCAAATTTGCTTACAACTTGTTTAACTAAAAATGTACCTAAGCCCTTTGGGTTTCTGGGATTGATTTCGGCAGTTGTCATTTTACCCTAAAGTTTAATAAATATTATAGGATAAAATATTTAAAATATTGCTTAATTCGTGCGCATATTTCAACTGTCAGCTGTCGGCTGTCATGTGTATTTCTGAAGAAACAATCTACGGTTAAGCGCTCATTAGTGACTTAAGACACAGTTATTGAGTTTAGGCCACACACGGTATATTTTGTATCATAGTATAATTTATTTTACTAAATATTTGCTTTCATTTATATGAGATAAAAATAAGAAACGTACCATATGTTAATGTTAATGTTGCAATGTTATTATTGTAGTTTTCTATTTCATTTTATACATAATTATTTAAGGTCCGTTTTGATGCATACTCTTCTTTTATCTATGGATACATACATATAGGCGAAACCTGTGTCGAGATAAGTAATTATAATATGCTGTCGTTCGCATAATTTATTTAAAATCGTTTTCTTTTCGGCTATTTTCGGCATAATATGAGATTTTTTTTTAAGTGACAGAAGTTGCTAGTGATGTTTGACGCTTAATTTCTTCTGTGTGACCCGATGTTTACACATTCTGTGTTTAGCGAGTGAAGTTGTCGCTTCCGTTTGCTTTGTGTGATTTTGCAGTTTTTAATATACTTGTCATAAATCGCTATTTTTGTTTTGTGCAATTATATTTTTGCCATTAAAGCTTAGGTAAATGTTATAACATGTTCACATCAATATATAATTATTAAAAATTCTATAACCGCTATTGTTTTAATTGTTAATTAATTCAATTCAATATCATAAAAAATAACCTATGCGAAGTGTCAAACAAGCTAAACTGCTTTGTCATAATTACAGAATTTGAAGAAATATGGAACGACTTCTACGTTTAGGGGGTGGTTTTCACTCAGTAAATCCTCCTCCAGACCCTCCAGTTGTTGATACAGCTGAACAAGTTTATATATCTTCGTTGGCTTTATTAAAAATGTTGAAACATGGTAGAGCTGGTGTTCCTATGGAAGTTATGGGTCTTATGTTAGGTATTTTTGTTTCTGTTATTAATTTATGTTTTGTAAATCTTAATTCATATGGATACTATTTTATTATAAATATATTTCATTAATCACTAACTGTTTTAATGAACTAATTTGTTTAGGTGAATTTGTTGATGACTACACTGTGAGAGTAATCGACGTATTTGCCATGCCCCAAACTGGTACTGGTGTATCTGTTGAAGCTGTAGATCCAGTTTTTCAGGCAAAAATGTTGGATATGTTAAAACAAACTGGTCGCCCAGAAATGGTTGTTGGGTGGTACCATTCACATCCTGGTTTTGGGTGCTGGCTTTCGGGTAATTTAAAATTAAATTTTATTATGCATATACACAATGACTTGTATAAATAGTTTACAATTACAATATTTATTACAATTGTTAAATAATTCACATCTAGCAATAATGATAAATAATAACATAAATTTAAATTAATAAGAGTGTTAAAATTACACAAAATTGAGATAAGAGATGCAAACTTTAAAAAAACTGAATTTTATTGGTGTATAAGTTTGATTGTTTAAAATACCAAAACAAAAAGCATAATTGTTTTTAAACTTTATTTTTAATTAGTGTTTTTATATAATTAATAGTGTAAAATAATATTTTTGATACTTGTTTTGTTGCAATAATTTGCAATAATATTGAAATCATGAAATTTATTTGGTATTTAATACGTTAATATTTTTTGTTCAATGTGTTTGTTATTTATCATATTAAAAACTGATAAAAAGGGGTTTTTATAGTGATTTTTGTTTAGCAAGGTTTTTTCATAAAAATGAATTTTTCGAGTTACATGTTTTTTAGGAAATTTATCTTCTGTGTAAAATGGGCGATCGGTGTATACTGATTTGTTGGATCAACTTTGTCTATTTTTTAGTATTGTTTCAATTTAGAATATCATAAAATATTACTTTTTCTAGGTGTGGATATCAATACCCAACAATCCTTTGAGGCCCTCTCGGAAAGAGCAGTTGCTGTTGTTGTAGATCCTATACAATCAGTGAAAGGCAAAGTGGTTATTGATGCCTTTAGATTGATTCAGCCAAATCTCATGGTTTTAGGACAAGAGCCTCGACAAACAACATCTAATTTGGGGCATTTACAAAAACCTTCAGTTCAAGCATTGATACATGGGCTGAACCGACATTATTATTCAGTCAGCATTAATTACCGAAAGAATGAATTAGAGCAAAAGATGCTCTTGAATCTCCATAAGAAATCATGGATGGATGGTCTCACTCTAGCTGACTATAAAGAACATTGTAGTATAAATGAAAATATAGTTTCAGACATGTTGGAATTAGCTAAAAATTATAATAAAGCATTAGAAGATGAAGAGAAAATGACTCCAGAGCAACTAGCTATTAAGAATGTTGGAAAACAAGATCCCAAGAGGCATTTGGAAGAAAAAGTTGATGTTTTAATGACGAACAATATTGTGCAATGTTTGGGTGCTATGCTTGATACAGTTGTTTTTAAATAAGACTCCATAAAGCATTTTTGTCATAAACTTGTCTTTTAATTTATATTTTAATACTTTGAATTTCTAATTACTTTATCTTATATTTCAAATTTGCATATTTTCTAAGTTAATTCTATTTTGTAATAATTGTGTAAACCTAATAAATAATTTTATAATTTTTTTTAATTTGGTTTTGAAATTAATGTTGCAGGCATTCTCGATGAAGATCTTTTAATAAATTACTGATAATAAAAGTACTATGTTCAGTATACTAAAAATAACAAGAATTTAAAAGTTGCACTGTCTTCCTTACAAGACAGAATAGTCTACATTCACGAAGATTTAGAAATTTTCGTACCTGAGTGCAAAATTCAAAAGAGGCGCGCATTATAGTTTATAAAAACTATTGTTTTAGCTAGTTTTTTACAATTCTTTTTTTGTAATTGATTAATAAGGAATAATTTTCCTTTCTTCATAGAGGAATTAATTGAATGATTTCAAAAATAACATTTTGACCATAAGAAGCGTATTTTTTTGTATTTTGACTTGTTTTGATACATCGCATTAATCATCCAATATGGCAACCCCGTTACCTTGTTTATTAGACGATTGTTTTGAGGTTATGTGTCGGCGCCCGTTGCGTTCACGTTTCCTTAGCGACATTCTTGTTGTTTATTTTAATTGCATACATTAATTGCACAACGATATCAGGTTTTCTCAACACGAAAGAACCCTTATCAAAAATGGCTGTAAGTATTATAATTAAATAAATCATTAGGTAAAAATAACTAATGTTTTTTGTATATTCATAAAAATTGATGATTCTAGAGCGCCGCTGCTATGAAAGTGCAAGAAGTGCGCGAGGTAACGCGTATTGAACGAATTGGGGCTCATTCTCATATTCGTGGCCTAGGTTTAAATGATTGTCTTGAAGCTAGGACTGTTTCTCAGGGCATGGTCGGGCAGAAGACTGCTCGACGTGCTGCTGGCTTAATTGTACAGATGATTAAAGAAGGTACTTCATAGAATAAAATAGTAATATATTCTCCTTCTATGTCTTAAGCTTTTTAATATAATTCCAGTACTATATGTGCTTACAATATTCCACAAGTAAATCATGGAAATTGTATCACAGGCCTATTAAAACAGAATGTGTTTCATTTTACAGGTAAAATAGCTGGTAGAGCAGTTTTGCTTGCAGGTCAACCTGGCACAGGTAAAACTGCCATTGCCATGGCGATGGCACAATCTTTGGGACATGATACTCCATTCACTTGCATGGCTGGAAGCGAAATTTACTCATTGGAAATGAGCAAAACTGAAGCGATAACTCAAGCTATTCGCAAAAGTATTGGTGTCAGAATAAAGTATGTATAGATCTTCATATAACTATAAATTTTCAAGTACTAGGTATTAAATTAACACATTATTATAGAGAGGAGACTGAAATCATTGAAGGTGAAGTGGTTGAAATACAAATTGATAAACCAGCTACAGGTTCCGGAAGTAAGGTTTGTTTTCTAAATAATATACTGTATATAATAACTAATGTATAGTCATATTGATCATAATTTACATATAATATTTGTTAAATCATCATAATGATGTGAATTCTAACTATTTAATTTTAATAAATTTCTATTCTATTTTATTCTATCATTTTATTCTATCAGATGGGAAAATTGATTCTGAAAACAACAGAAATGGAAACAAACTATGATTTGGGCAATAAAATGATTGAAAGTTTGTTAAAAGAGAAAGTAGTGAGTGGGGATGTAATCACAATTGATAAAGCCACTGGTAAGATCAGCAAATTGGGCAGATCTTTTGCCAGGGCTCGTGATTATGATGCCACTGGAGCTCAAACTCGCTTCATCCAATGTCCTGAGGGTGAATTACAAAAACGCAAAGAAGTTGTTCATACTGTGACTTTGCATGAGGTCGATGTTATAAATAGTAGAACTCATGGATTTCTGGCTTTGTTCTCTGGAGATACTGGTGAGATCAAAACTGAGGTTCGTGAGCAAATAAATGGTAAGGTAGCCGAATGGAGAGAGGAAGGAAAAGCTGAGATTGTTCCAGGGGTTCTGTTCATTGATGAGGTAAATGCTGTTTAAGTTTTCTGAGTAGATTATTAGGGTTTTTACAAAAACCGACATTTTAGAAAACCGTTTTTTCAATAGTAATATTTTCAGAAGAAACCAATATATTTTGAACAGTTTTTGAACTTTTAAAATTGGTTAAAATTTGTGGGCTAAAATGTGGTAAAAAATCTACTTTTCTGTTAATTACAAAACAGATAAACGCTAGTTCTTTTTGAGTTTTATCAAATGGCATTTAAATTTTTGAAATTGATTCAGCCGTTTTTAAGAAAACACCGATGAAAGGTCGATGTTCGGCTCATACACATATATTCCCTTTACAAATTTGGTCTCATTTGACTCAAATGATTTGAAACATTAACAAAACATACATTTATACATTTGCATTACATTCATACAATTGGTAACCAATAATTTCTACCGGCTTTCAAATTTCATAATTTTTCAATTGACCAGTTTTTTAAAACTGACAAACTAGCAATTATGTTTGAATACAATATTAGTTGCAGTGTGCATTTTGATTGCTCTTAATATTGTTTTTTTATTATAAATATTTGTAACATTAATCTTTAATTTTAGGCTCATATGTTAGACATAGAATGTTTTTCATTCTTGAACAGAGCTTTAGAGAACGAGATGACACCTGTTGTAATAATGGCAACAAATAGAGGCATAACCAGAATTCGAGGAACAAATTATAGGAGCCCCCATGGAATTCCTATTGACTTATTAGATAGAATGATAATTGTGCCAACTAAACCCTATGTTGAAGATGAATTGATGGAGATTATAAAAATCAGGTAAATATAGGTTTTATGTCACAATTATAACTTATTACTTCTATTACATAAAATTTATATAAGATATTCAGAAACACATTGACATTCTCAAAAGACTAGTTAATTTTTAAAATGATGACTACAAAACTACATTTTAAAAGATTAAGTTTTTGGTTTCATAGCCGACAGCAGAATATTATGTCAATTAATTCTAATCTAACTAAATATGATAAAAAAATCATTCAAGTGTAAAATGCAAATCTTAGTAAACTACACCACGAAGTAAATTTGATCTGTTTCTTCTCATCACTTGTAATCATTCTGATGACAGAAATTACTAGAACTTCATTGATGTCCAATGTTTTATTAAATTATAGCAGTGGTGCACAACAATAAATATACTAACTGACCTTGCAAATATTGTTTAAATCTTAGTTGCAAATATTGCTAGAAAAATTTTATGTAATTGTATGTAAGTGAAATTTGTGTATAACACAAATGAGTTTGGATTAGATGTTTGAGTTTTACTATTTTAGAATTGTATTTGTGCATTTGAACAAAATATCAATTATACTTATTTCATTTTGAACATACAGATGTGAAGAAGAAGATTGCCAAATGTCTGCTGATGCTATGACCGTTTTGACCAGAATAGCAATGGAAACGTCTTTGCGTTACGCAATTCAACTAATTACAACAGCTGGGCTAGTTTGTCGCAAACGTAAATCTGTTGAGGTAATTTATAAACAATTTGAAAAATTATTATATGTATTTTATGTGCTAATGCAGCAGGTTATTTTATTATTTTATTATTATTTTAGCTTATTATGTAGTATTTTGTTATTTTTTAATTTTCTGAAGTGCTGAAAAACTAATGAAATATATTCTACATATTCTTTGCTAACTTAATAGTAAAATATAGCTAATTTTTAGCTTTTAAGCTTTCGGTCTTTAAACCTTTGTTTTTTTATTTTTTGTTTATTATTTTTATGATCGGCTTATTTATGTTTGAAGCACTGTCTCTGTAGGTCTTGGTAGATAAAACATGTTTAAATTTTTATGCATTTAAGTTCTTAAATCTTAAAATCGTTTCATAATGTGATAGTTAAATAAATAGAACGAAAATATTTAAGGTTTCTATGGATGATATTAAAAGAGTGTATTCCCTGTTTTTGGATGAACATCGATCATCACAGTTTTTGAAAGAATATCAAGCTGAGTATATGTTTAGTGAGAACGGTAAGTAGAAATTTTTATAATTTGGCATCATCTATTTAATTAGTTCAATCATATATGTTATATAAATTTGTTTTTGTTTTTAGCAGATGATCCTCTTATGGAAACTGATGACTAATTTTTCCTCCACGAGTTTCTAATTCTTTTTATCTATAATTGATGTATAAGTTTATTATCTTTGTTTACTATGAAATAGAATGAATGATGTAATGGATATTAATGTCTCTCATGAAAGAATAAAAATATAAGTATTTTAAGTTATTTTTATTATTTTATTATTAAACAAGCGTATATAATTAATATATAATTTCTACAAACACTTTTATATAAAAACTTTGTCAATAAATTAGTGCATACTTATATATTATATATAATTTTATTTAAATTATGAAACTATGCAGTATGAGCAGTCAAGAAATAGATTTTTCCAACTGGGAAGGAATTTTTAGATAAAACAGTATTCCTTAAGGGGTGGTGTACTGGTCTAGAATTAAAAAAAAAAAACGATTTTGTTTTTTTTTGCAATTTGAAAAGCTTTTCAAGAATATGTGTACTTTTGTTTCTTTTCTGTGCGAAACTTTAAACGCGTTTTTCTCGAAACTGTCTTATTCGATACACCATTCACATGTATATACGGATCTAGACCAGAATTCCCCCTTAAGCACAGATTTTAAGATTTTTTCTTCATATTATTTTTCACTTTTTATTTAGATTTAGGTACATTTTTTAGGGTAAAACATGTTATCTAAGACGTCAAAGATATTATCAGGTTCTAATTATAGACTTCTATGTTTTTAGTAAAACTTGACTGCCCATGTTGCATATCAACAAATGATTAACAAATAATCCAGGTACCATGTATTAGAATTTTGGTATTAGTTAAGCTTTCAACTGGTTTTATCAGTTTTAGTTTTCTTCAGCCTTCCTCAGCGCCTGATAAGCGGCTTTCTTTGATTGCACTGAAATAAAAGATACATATATATTGAAAACAATTATTTTTTAAATTCAAAAACTGATTCAATGAAGTGCTAAAAGTCGATGACTACAAGGTAAATCCATTACTTTTTAATTTTAAAGCTAATTATAAAGTAAATAAAATGAATTATTTCACATAATTCTCTTAAATTAGCACTTGTATTATTTAGCAATAGACATGCGTTACCTGTGATGAGTTTATACGGTTCATCAGCCTTATGCATTTTCATGAAGTATTGTTTTAGCGGGAACATCATGCTAAATTTTGATTTTATTGTTTTATCATCAGCACTCTCGACATTTTCAATGTTTGTGTGGATGTTATATTCTGGTACAGGTATTACAGTAGATGATACTGCAATCATGTCTGAAATATTATAAAATCCCACATCTGTTATGTCCACTGATGTAAAATATCATTTTATAACAAAGTATGTAATGATATCACGTGGATTGATCTAAAAAAAATACTATTTGCTTCAAAACTTTTTTAATATTTTGAATGCTTATCGATCAATTTTCTTTTGTATGATCATGAATGACTATAGTCAATCGAAAAATTATTATAATATATATATTATACTTTTGATTAATAATTGTCCTTGTGATTAAGATCAAAACGAACATCATTTTAAAATTTCACATTCATTAATGATTCAATGAAAATGACTCTAAATTAAAATATTATAGGGGGTTCATAGGCAATTTTGAATTTTAAGAACTTAAAACTTAAAATATTCATTTATTGCATTAAAATTAAACAAAACCAGGCTAATTGCATGATCTTTCTAATATGTGTAAATTATCAACTTAATCGATAAGAATTGAAATTATGCAACTTTTGATTGTGATTATTCCACATTTTAATGATTTTTAGATATAATTTACGTTGAAATATTCTATTTTGGGATGTTCATTTAGGTTATGGACTTCATCAATATGCAAAGATTCAATGAAATTGTTAAATCTTTTTTTTTTTCAATAATTGCAAAGAAACGGCCCGGTTGATGCTCGTGTTTACCAATAACAAATCGGCATAATTCCCAAATGATATCTTTCAAACGGATTTTGAATGTTTTAAAATCAGGTGAGGCCTTCTGGTGAAAACCTTGATTTAAAAGTTTTGCACTTATTTGCTTATTATAAAGAAACGTCTAGGACGATCGACGCTCAAAACTAATCAACGTCCTTACAGAATTTTATCAAATGACCTTTCAAAATTTGAACTCGGTGCAACTGTTTTTGAAAAAACATAGGCGTAAGGTCAAATTTTAGCACACATACACAGACACATATTATTTTCTAATTTTGATGACTTAAAATATCAGAATGACTTGAAACATCGAAAAATATAAAATTAGCAAATCGGATTCCGTTGTAAAAACACAAACTTCTTCTTTGATAAGTTGATAATTTCGATTCACACTTAATTACTGTTTAATTTATACATTGCTGATGTTTTATTTAATGAATATCCATAACAATACCAGGTTCTAGGTGATCATACTGATTTCTCTTGTAAACTGTCGGATGGCAGTTAACTATTGCCGCAAACAGAACCACACAAATAAACACACTTCTCGTTATCATGATTCGTTTATAATTAATTAATAAATCAGTGTACCGTTTTATTCATAAAACAATAATGAAATATGTTATTTTTTCGTTTCGTGACTTTGTTGTGATTCAGAAAGTCCGCTACTAAAAATTAAATCATTCATCTCTTACGAGGTGTTCATTTGTACCATGCGCGTATTCGATTGTTCTTATTGAAAAAATAAATGTTTCTAATTAACATGCTAATATGTTTTGCAAATTTATTAATGTGCAGACTTATGAAAAAATATTGTGTTTATTAATTTTATTTATATACTTACATATTAAGTTGCCGAAGGAGAGGTTTATGTTTTAACCAGAAAATCCGGCTTGATAATTTTATTTTTATTAATTCATTCTAGTTTGCTTGACACCAAATTGGGAAAAGTATGTGTGTGTATGTGAATGTATGCTAAAATTTGAATTTTTCTCGACGTTTTTCCAAAAACGGTTTCACAGATTTCAAAAAAGCCATGTGGTCAAATTTGATAAGGAGTAGCTTTGACTAGTTTTGTGCGACGATCGATCAAACGCCTTTTTTTAGAATTAGCAAAAAAGAGCAAATTTTTTCGTCAATGTTTTCAAAAAAATTCTAAACCGATTTTAAAAGTTTATAAACTGATGAAAAGATTTCAGTTGGAAATCGTGCTGATTGGTTTTTGGTAAAAATGAGCTAGACCTTTTCTTTGTAATATTAAATGATCTCTTTGGCATTTTTAATGTAACTTAACCCTTTTCACTCGCGAATTTCGAGATCTATACGATTTTTGCGCCGGAACGGCGGCATTCGAGTAGAAAGGGTTAAAATAGAGATAGAGATTGTGGTCCTCAAAGAACATCCTAAAATATTATAGTCCTACCAAATGTGGTTGAATGATATAAATCCTGTTGCTATTAGGACATACAAGTACGCGTTTGAGCTTTATAATTAATACAGTTACAGATATTACAAGTCTATTCGAAAAATAGCAGTTGAAAATCGCATTGATTAGATTTTAGAGAATGATAAACTTTATAAATTTTTGATACTTCTAGCAAAGTTATGGATTTAGTCATATAATTATTAAGATATGAGATCAGTCATATGATTTTTAAGCAAATGATCTGATAAACTGTTAATTTATATCTTAGTACATTGAGTACATTGGAGTACATATAGAATTATGGTGGCAGCGGTGGGATCATTAATCGTTATTTAAATACACGTACATATTATATATTAAAATTTTACACACAATTGAAATTATATAATCAGGATTTTTTTATCAAAAGTTTTCTATTTAATTCTTTATCAAAAAATATATCTGCAGACTCTACTTATATACCATTACATATTCCATTACAAATTATGTGATTTTTCTTCTATGCTTCGATTACAAAGCTTAGCTATAAAATAAAAATTTAATAACGAATTATGAACGAATCATCTTCATATTTTTGTTTAATTTTTTATGAGGCTACGACACTGTTTTATCGCTTTGCACGTTTCCCGTATAAGGAGAAAGTTCTTCTGTTCTCAATGCCGACAAGGTTTCGCGTCAGACTTAAAGATCTTAAAACAATTATACTTGAATATACGCAAATAATCAAATGCCATCAACACCAACACACAACGGAATTTACCATCACTTCTCAACTCAAATGCATATTGCTAATCGTAAGGTGTAATGGTCACTATTTTATTCAAAACGTTTTAAACGGTTTCATCGTTGTTCTGCATTTAAATCTTCTGACGATTGGATATTGAGAATATTATTTAGAGAGCTTCCATAAATTACTTTTTATACTTATTTGTTTTCTTTAATCTTTGTCACTAGATTGTTGCAGTATTATCAACTTATAACTAACCAAATTATTAACTTTCCGAAGGAGAAGTTTGTTTCCAAAAAAAATATCCGTTTCGCTAATTTTAAGTTTTCTCGACGTTTCAAGCCATTCTGAATCGAGTGAGACCAAATTTGTCGTGTGTGTGTGTGCACATAATTTTTGCCGTATATCGACGTTTTCTGAAAAACGGCTGGATCGATTTCAAAAATTTAAAAGGCGATGTATCTTGATGAGGACTAGCGTTTATCAATTTTGCGGGACGATAATGTACTAAATGCTAATGTAATGAAATGCTGTTTCTTTGTGAATCGCAGAAAATTGAAAAAAAAATTCGTCCGCGTTTCAGTCTGCAATTCTAATCGATTTTGAAAATTCGAAAACCGTTCGAAAGATACTGGTTGGGAATCGACCTGATTAGTTTTTGATAAAGATCGGCCAGGTCGTTTTCTTGTAATAAAGTATTAAAAATATATTTTTTTCGACGATTTTTATGAATTTTTCTTTCACGGTAGATACCATAGTCTTATTATAGATCATACTGAAATATTACGGTCCTACATCGATTTAGAACATTTCATATTGATATTAATCTTTCAATTATTTTTTGTGTGAATGCATCATATTGGAAATAAAAAAGTAGAATTATTATACAGAAGTAAATAATTTTTTCAAAAAATTATTGACATACCTGTTTCAATCAATGTTTACCATCTCTGGGTCTTCTAATGTAATATTTAACGATCGCTTCGTTAAGTACAAACAACATATATCATATAACAACATCACTAATACTAATAATGAATATGAATTAATATTGAAATTCAAAAATTTGCGCAATGTTTGATATTTATACTTGTTGGCGTATATGGTGAGGTCAACAACCGCTCAAGTTGCAAATATTTTTTTTAAATATTGAATGTTCTGACCGGATTCGTTTACTTAGTTTGGTAACAACAAGATTGTTTGAATGGCTGAGAAATATCTGAATTGTGTTACAGGATGCCAGAAATCGTGATGCAAACAATTGCGAAAGCAAAACACATTTTTATTTATCAATATTATAGGATAGAAGATTATGTCTTCTTATTACGATTTTTGTAATAATGCGAATATTTTATTGATGCAGTAATTTTGGATAAAGGCTATTTTCACATAGAAATATATTGCTACTTATATTTCCTAGTGAAAACCATTCTCACTACTGCTGGACATCAGGCTCCTCGAAGCGAGATCGACAGCAGGACCTCTGATTCAGGTTCAGTCGCTCTAGTTACTTACCAAGGAGTGAAACCCACGAATTTTTTAAATATATTTTTTGTGAAGTGAAATAAGTTCAGAATTTTTTCATAACAGATAAGTTTTATTTTATATTTCATCATTTATATTATATCATTTTTTTTCAGCTAAGATCTTTGCATTGCATTGGAAATTGCCATCTCATCAACACACCAGCATTCATTTGGATTTTTTGTACATTGTTTTGGTTCAAATTTCCATTTTTTGGCACAAAGGTAACTCGGGTTTATTTGCTGAATTTGATGTGCTCAATAAATTTTTGTCCGTGCACATTTCTGAAAAAAAAAACAAATAAACAATATTCCTTATTTTATCAGGATTGCAATAAATATACAGTATATACAGTTCTTATAAAATTAAATAAAATAAAAATTTAAAATAATAAATAATATTTTGGTACCAAAACAGGTGGTGGAAGGTATTAATATGATACTAAATAGAGAAGAATTGTATTAATTAGTGCATGTAAAATAACCATTGAAACTAAGTCAAATAATTATGTGACAAGATATTTTTACTTACTGCAGTCATCTTTGTTAGCTTCAGGTGTATTTATTTGCTTCGTATTTCTCTATTTGATTTCCATACTATCCACGCAAATTTTCCTGAAGAAAAAATAATGTCACAATGGTAACACATGGATTTGATTATCTGAACGAGAGTAATATAACTATAATTTTTTAAAAGTATCATGAATATTTTTCTTCCATAAATAAGAAAACCCTTTTGCTACGAGTGCTGGCTAAAATATTTACCTAATAGTTACATGGAATACCACGAAAAATTACCAGG
>NW_020538040.1:19247922-19264949 GCF_003426905.1 Ctenocephalides felis | reverse complement strand
TTTATTAATTAGAACTATTCGTCGTATTGCTCATCATAATTAGCAAGATATTGTTTTGGAATATAATTACACAAACATGTTATGGTATAAAATGTCCGTTTCGAATACACGAAATAGCACGTGTAATTTTAGGTTATGACTGTCTTTAGAAAAAGTGAATTTTTAAGAAAACTCAATTTTTAGCGCGTATAAAAAAGTGTGTAACTATACATGTTTACGTATATAATTATTAGAGATATTTTTATGAATGCCGCTAATGAATATTTAAAACTTCGAAATGGTGTTTGTATGTAGAGTATATTATGCATGTTTTTAACGAATGTGACAAATTGTCTGGCCTTTGTTATTGCTGCAAAGGTTTCTTATTTAAATATTTTGTCGCCGTTAAGGAGAATTTAAAAAAAAGTTGTAAAAACAAATGTTATTCGTTCTATGTCTAATTTTCCTTAAAAATATATACTAAATAAAATATAATATTACCGTTGAAATATTCATATTCAAATTAAATAGGTTTCATAATTATTGTTTTATTCTAAATGCGAGTTAATTATTTATTTGATTTGGGCGACAATATAATGATAAAAAATAACAATATTATTCAAAAATTTTATGTAGACGTAGAATATTAAATTAGGGTAGATGTATATGGGTACAAAGTCTTTCCTTCGATAACTGTATGAATTGTGAAGTCTTAGTATAATTTATGTATTCGTTGCAAGTTCTTATTATACTAATGATTTAATAATACACTAAGTTCTATTGAAGAAGTTATATTTATTGATTATTTATTACATAAGTTGTTACGCGGGCTTTAATTTAGAAGTGAGAATAAAAAGTCCGAACCAAATCCGCAACCATCCGGTGTAAAGCGCAATGCCATGAAGATTGCCGTCTTCATGGCAAATATAATTTATTTAAAATATAATAAATGGACAATTTTTTACGAATGAAACGGTAGAGATTAATTCACTTTGTATAAAAAGTACATAACAAAAAATTAACATCATAATGGAATAAGTTATTACTTAAAATGATTTAAGAAATTTTTACCATTCAATATAACAAAGTCGTGGGATATTTATACACGTGGTACTTCAAACATAATTAACAGTATTTTCCAAGTTATTTTATCACATTTTTTTCATTATTTCTTTCAACATTACATCTGAATCGTTTTTCAATCAGTTTGATTGAAACATATATTCACCTGAAAATTATTATACACAAGTTTCCTGAAGTTTTTTGTTGCCTCGAATCGAATATATCAGGGATTTCGCACGCAAAAAATATATCCGTAATATTATTGCAGTAATATTTAAGATTGTTTACGTTCTCGCGATTATTGGGAATTTCTGAGAGGTTATATAATACGGAACTGAAATTGAAACCAGTTAATCTGCTTTCGATAGACAAAATTATAGGTAATTTGCTTAATTGAATTAAGCATGTGCACATGTTTCTGTTCATAAATTCTGTTTAATAAATATCTATATTTATCACGCTTTCATTCACATTTTACTATATTGATCATGTGTTAGAAATATATTTTCTTGTTATAATTCCAATCGTTACATAAAAACTGATAATATAATATTCAGGCATTCATCCTAAAAGCTTAGCAAGGTAGTTGTTGGATAAAAAAATTATAACAGAATTATAAATAATTTAAGGATGGAAACAAATTTAAGATGAAATAACTTATCATGATTTTGACCTTTTTAAAAAATCTGGGTTTTTTTAAATGCCATTGTGACAAATGGTTAATTAAAATGTATTCTGAATTAATTTAACGCTGTTCGTTGTATGTTTGTAAATTTGGAATGTCAGTGAATTTGTAATGAAGACTATTTTATTGTAACTCGAATAGACGTTTTTGCATGTTGATAGAACTTTTATAGAAACAAATAAAATATACTTTTAAAAATATTACAACTTATAATAAAAATACCAAAAGTTTTTTAATATTTTTTAGAAATGTAAGTCAAAGATTTGATATATTATATAGACTTTATAAAACACAGGTGTATTTGATACATTTTCATTTTTTCCTCATAAGATTTTTGTCTTTATGTAGATATTAATATTTTATATTATTTTTCAGTTATCTTTGGGCATTGAAGATGGCTCCATTGTATGTTACGATGGAGACTTCGAAAGGCAGCTCTGTCATCCACTCAAGCACGTGGTTGGTGTTACTACTGTACCACCTGTACAAATGGAAAAGGTAATAAAAGTACTATATAAAGTTACTTTAGTATCACTCATCAGTATTACTCTATCATTTCTATAGGTACTTTTTTGCAAATAGTTTGCTTTGTGAACTAACTCTTAATTATTGAATTTTCTTGTTTGCATCAACTGATGTCTGTTTAAGTTTAGCTACATTTAGAATGTGGTGCATTGTTAGAATGTAGTTAAATCAAGATTGCATTATCTAATTGTATACTATGTATACGGTCTTTCCTTTCACGCTTTTTGATCATCCACTTCCAAAATTTTTTCAAGACCTTTGGGGTGTGTATATAAATTACCCAATAACTAGAAGATTTGTGTGAATTTTTTTTACAACAAGTATATTTTCATAGCGGGGGCAAAAATTGCCAAGGTCCACTCTTTGAAATAATTTTTGCAACATATTTTTGACTGCATAAGTTAATTATCAGAAAAACAATTAAGTCTCTACTTGAAAATATCATCTATTTGAGCGATTTAATCAAGTCGAAAATAATACTAATAAATAATTATTTGCATTAAATTTATTAAATTTTATAATATGGTGATAAACTAACAATAAGGTTATAAGAAACATCGTTAACTTTTTTGATTTTTTTATGGCAACGACAAACGGTAATTTAACCCCTTGCACTCCATGATTCCATATTTCTGTAGTAAAGTGACGCAATTAAGGCGACAATGGAGTGCAAAGGGTTAAAGAAAAGAAGACATTCGTATTTTTTCAATGAAATATATATATTATCATTATTGGCCATCAATCACCAATAATTATAGGTCAAATGATAGGATAAAATATTGAAAATTAGTATATTAGTTTCAAGATATCAGGATTTCTTCCTAAAAAATCGTTTAAATAAAAAATATTATTCAATGATTTTTTTCTAAAATATTTTCTAGTTCAAGCTTTTGCTTTAATCTTATTATTTTTACTTCTTTAAATATTTTATTGAAAAAACGAATAATATACTTTAACGAAATTTATATAATTTTGGTAAATTCATTATTTTTTTATAAAATGGTGTGTGCATTTTACTTTTGACTATCTTCTATAACAAAATATCGGAAATTTTGAATCTAAAATTTTCATAAATCTTTTTATTCTATATATAATAGTAATGATTTTTATTAATTGAGATTAAGAATTAGAATTGATTTTGGTTGAGGACTTATCATGATAGCGAAAATAAATTTCTTAAGCTAAATGGAAACATCAGTTGTAAATTAAATCCAAGTCCGCAGATAGCGTTTCTATCTTTTGTTAGTTTTAGTTTGGTTCCTTGTTAACTTCCCGTAGGGTAAGTTATAGTAATCGCAAAAAAATCGAAAAAAAATTTTTTGCATTTCTCGACGTTTCAAAACCTTCTGAACATTTTGGCATACCTAGAAAAAATGGATGTATGTGTGTGGTGTGTGTGTGTGTGTGTGTGTATGTTGTTGTATGTATGTATGTATGTATGTATGTATGTATGTATGTGTGTGTATGTATGTGGATACAAATTTTCGTCGACGATTTCGGGAAACGGATAAACCGATTTGAATAATTCAAAACATTCGATTCGCATTGATAAGAGACGTGCTGATTAGTTTTTGGCAAAGGCAGGTCTAGCCGTTCCGAAGATACGGGGCAAAAGTGCCAAGAACGGTACCTCCGTTTTTAAGAGAACGGAGCGTCCGATTGAATAATTCAAAAAACATTTTACTTGTATTGACAAGATGTAGAATTAATCAAATTTCATGGAGGCACGTCTAGCGGTTTCGGAGATCTAATGAAAAAAAGTAAAAATAATGCCATTCGGCGGTTTTAAAAATTATCATTAGACATATGCACATCAAATTATCAGATATTTTATAGAGATTTTAACAATAAGTATATTTTTTTTTACATTTTTATGGGTTCCGTACCAATGCTTATGCGTTTGACGGCGGCGCGGCACATGCGCGCTTGGACATTTCGTCTCTATGCAGTTCAAGCAGTGCGATTGCTTTGAAAAAAAGTTCAGAATTTCCAAAAATATGTCAAAATGAAAAAAAACATTTTTTTCAAAAAAATTTTTTGTATCCAAAAAAAAACTTTTTTTTAAAAAAAAAATTTTTTTTCATATAATTTTTTTTTTCAAAAAAAGTAATTTTTTGTCAAATTTGAGTTTCTCAAATCTATTTTCTTTAATTAAATTTTTTTTCAAAAATGTTAATCGTTTTTAAAAAAATAATAATTTTTGGTACGGGAAGTTCCAGCAATTTGCCTTAAGGCACGATGCCCTAATTGCCTTAAGACAGAATTCCACTTACAGCTAGTTTTTAATATAGCTCTATCATTTTTTTTTTGTTTTAACCAACTTTAAATTATATCTCACAAAATTATTATTTGCATTGTTTATGCTTAAATAATATAAATATTTAATCTGTCCTCAGGTCACAGAGGTCTTGTCTATTTGGTTAGAACTCCAAAAGATCCTTTGCTTCACTGCCATCTGTTCGAAGCTGCCAATTCTAGTGATGTAAGTATTTACACAATACATTTTGTTTGTTTAATTTTTGAAGAAATTGTTTGTACCGTTTGTTTAACCGCTGTTTATATCTTTACTGTTATCGTGTTTAGAAATAGCTTAAATTAAAAGATGCCATATGTGTTTTGCAAAACAAGATGAGATAATTCTGGGATATACCGAAGAAAATTGTTCTGCACTTTTTAAATTATTTCTGTGCGTTATATAATCCGTATGTAGAACATAAAATTACTACTTTGAAAAAAAAAACAGTAAAACTCAAACAATAAGATTTGTTATTGATATCATGTTGTTTTAAAGAATTTGTTTAAATATCATACGTTTTAAAAATTAAACAAACATTAAATAGTATTTTGCGAATTGTAATAACAAATGTCAGGAATTCTTTGATGTCTGGGCAGATCGATTACCAATGAAACGTTGATGGTCAAGGTAAATTCTATAGGTCTGCAATTGCAGTATTATGCAGTGTATGCATGTTGTGTCTGATATACCACATTTACGGAAATATATACAGGGTGTCCCAGAACTCAACGTCAAACCGAAACGAGCTGATAGTATTGACCGTAACTGTCCTGAAAAAAATCTGAAAATAAAATCATCTCGCGTAGTTTGGAAATTATGTGCTTTTTAGTGCAACCTAGAGTTTTGCTAAAGCTTTGACCATTAGCCGGTTATTGTGGTCAATTCCTTTTGAGAAGAGGGCATCTATTAATTAGGAGAGGTTTTTAGGGAAGAGGGGGGCTTTTCGACAAAAACTCACGAAATATCACGTGGGGAAGAGGGGTATAGTAAGATATCACGTGTGTTCATTTTTTACCTGAATTTTCAAAAACAATAAATAAAATTACAATTTTTTCTCGTAAATAAAAATACACGTGATGTTTGGTGGCGGAGGGGGCAGGGGTTAGTTTTTAATATCACCACCTATCACCAAGGCGTAGGGGTGTTACAAAAATTTTTAGAATATGTGTCACGTAATTAATGGAAGCCCCCTAACCGAAAAATGATTATTATGGATTATTATTATTATAGATATTCTCTATCTGATGTGATAACGTGCATTCAGGGTAAAAAAAGCATCTGTGATAAACATTATTATGTATTTATTTATTGGAAAACTTTTGCAAATGTTTTTTATCATTGATACATTATTGTCTGGTAATTTCAAATTTGTACATGCAATTTTGAAATTTGATATACTACACGACAACACAACATTGATATCATACATGATATATCATGCTTACATATTCAATTTTTTATGCGTAATGCAGAACATATATACATATATATATATACAAACATATATATATGTATATATATATATATATATATATATATATATATTGTATCTTATGGATCACAACCATCATAATACCACATGTGTTATGCAGTTGTGCAGGAACAGATATTTCTGCGTTATTTTTGTTATTTCAGTTAATTTATTTCCAAGTTAATTTGTAGTATGTGTATCTAGTATATCAAAATGAAATTATCTCTGTTTTTTAAATGGACCTTTTAAAAGGTGCGTATCATTGTTTTTCTATAATTCTTAAATTGTTTCAATTTATTGCAAATTATTTTTTAACATGCACATTAGGAGATGAGACCCAAAAATATGAGTTGCTTTTCTCATTTGTCTTGCTTGGAATAGTAAATTTATTTATTTGGTTATGCGAATTGTTTCTCAGTTGTATAGTATTTTTTTATTAATTTTTTCTGCAATCTGTATATATTTTTACATAAAATATGTTGAATGATAAAATAAAAGTTGATTATAAATTAGTAGATACAACCAGTGGCGTATCTACTAGATATATTAAAATAAAACTAAAATAACAAATAAAATAGAATAAAAAACAATATATTATAGCAAAATGAAAGTATTAATCTAATTATACTATATAAGGTCTTAAAGTTAATTATACTATATAAAGTCTTCAGGCATTTTTCTTCAATATAGTAAAATTTGAATTAAATTTTGACATATATTATGAGTGATAAGTAAGTATGAACCACTACACTATATTTTTACACTAACTTTATTTCGTAAAATACTAAATTACAAAGGTTTGTACATTGTGATTTGTATCATTATCAGTATAAATTACTTATTTTAAAATATGTTTAATTATGAATAGTAATAATTTAAACCAACTTTTTTTACAAAGCTTGACAAAATATTTATCATCAGTAATAAATAATTAAATTTTACACCAATGATGAGAAAGAAAGATCACTGTCTCGAAATGTTTGTAGTACTTTGTGAAATGAAGTTAGTGCAATAATATATGTATATATGGATATATATAAATATTAGGGCGGGTCGATTTAAAGGTCACTTGAATTTCGGATTCAAGATATTCGGATTGAAATAAGATACTTTTTTCAAAAAAACCATACCTCTAAAATGAATTCTTAAATTTTGAGAAACTTCTTAGGGGTAGTCCCAGGGAATGGGAGGATCGGCCTTCCAAAGTTAGTAGGGGTAGTGATTTGGGCACACTAAATGTGTCAAAATGGAAATTTTAATCCTTATTTTAAGGTCAATGCACGGATATATATATATATATATATATATATATATATATATATATTGTGTGTCTGTCTGTCTATCTTCAACATAAATTATTCTCATAGAGAAAGAAAACTTGTTCATTCTTGTTCTCTAGACTTACGATTCGATTGCGATTATTTCCTATTTATATTATTTTATTTATTTTCTCTCAACTGTTTACTAATTTACATTATCTAGTTTATTTTTAAAATCTCAACGGAATAACTCAAACTCTGTTCCTTTAATAATTGATCATGGTCGCGCCATTGGCAACGACTGCAATAAGACTGGGGTACAAAGTTCGCATAAACGTCTTTAGTTTTTTGGCATTTTATCAAAAAATCTTCATTTTATGGCGAAGCACAGGTTTTGGCTCTCATGCATATTAATTCGCATATATTTATATATTTGTCATATATTTAATAATGGATTTTGCATTGTCAGCGTTGAATATATGTTGTAAACCGGAAATTTCTTATTATAAATGCAATTTTACACTTTACTTGTACTTTATATATTTTTCATATCTTATTCAATAAATTAGATTTATTGTAATATTTATTTAGATACATTTCCATACGAATGATAGAAAATGTAGAATTTGATTTTTACTTCTTTGCTCATGTCTTCCAGTGGCAATTATCATATATTTGCGTTTCATGTGAAGAATATCTTTTGAATTATATATTTTTTGGAGAGTAATTTAATTTTGTTTTTTTTTTTAAATTCCGTTAATAATTGCTCGTTTTAAATGAATTTTATTATGAACATTGTTGATGGTTGCTATAACTTCTAATATTGTGACAGCTATGCATGGTAGAGTTTAGACTTTGGTATATTTTTTTATAAAATGCCACACAATGATTGAATTTTTCAAGATATTGTCCGGTTCAAAAATTTACTATAATAGAATATACTTTGGTAGGTTTTTTTTTATAAAATGCCACATAATAATTAAATTTTTCAAGAAATTGTCTGGTTGAAAAATTAACCAATCCGATTTTTGGATTTCATAATTTTCGTGTTTCCTGGCACTAAACTTGTAACTTAGCAGTAATTTAAAATATCAATAGTAAACTAATTCTAATTAATTATGATTTGAATGCGACGTATAAACATAAGTGTTAATAGAAGTTCACTGGCAATTAGCATTTAGTATAGTGTGAGATAATTGATATTTGTATATAGTTTATCAGTATTTAATTAATTGAATTGTTCATAACATTTTATAATATTTAGTACAGCATTATTTTAGATTTAATGTGAAATTGAATTTTATATTGTTTTAAATGTTTCCTTTAAATTTAAATATAAATATATTTGCTGTTGGATCAGGGTAAATTATATAAATAAAAAATTATTTTTTATATATTTATGAACTTTCTGATTGTTTTGACATTCTTTAAAATAAATCGATATGGATGTATGTATGTTCGGATACAATTTTTGGTCTACGTTTTCGAGAGAACAAATCAACCGATTTGTTGTGATACGTGAGAAGATTTTATCATATTATCTTAATATTTAATTTAGTTTAAACAGCAATTACAACTAGTTATGTTTTTTGAGCTGTTGTGATGTAAAACTTCAAACTAGTATTGCTAAAGCAACCCAGTGCAGTGGTTGACCATTCTATATGTGATGAGATTTTTTATTAGATATTTTATCTAATTCTAATGAGATGAATAATTTACTAATGCCCCTAAATAGACATTTCACTTACCATATTTTAGATCTATAACTTCAAATAAATATCTGATCACTACTACATGATATCAGGCTGGCCGAGGTGAATACTAAATCAGTTGATAGATCAGGTTCTTACTACTTCCTAGAAACTTTTATCATGTTGCCAAAATTAATGGGTAGAATCCACTGACATAAATATTTTTCAAAAACAACGTGAAGTTATACAACGTTTCGAGCTATGGAATTTCAATCAGATCCAGGATGGATACCCAGGAAATACAGATAGCAAAATGTTTCCTAGGAGAATACTAAAATAATCATTCGGGACTTTGCTGTATTGATGAAAAACTAATCAGAGTTTCAAAAATTGTAATAATAAATTCGTCGCATAGAGATAGAGCATACACAATTTAAAATCTGATTTTGCTAATACCGGGATAGGACATACACAATTTAAAATCTGATTTCACCACTACTGGATTTCTGGCAAGGTGGGTAACGAACCCGGAACTAGTGGTTGATAAACCGCAATCTCACTACGGCCTAGATATTTGTATCATTTTGCCAAAAATTGTCAATAGAACCCAGTGACTTAAGTATTTTTCAAGAATAACTTATTAAGTTATTAAGTCTGTCTCTCGTGGATTAATGGTTAGAGCTACGGGATTTTAATCAGATCCAGCAATATGTTTTTAAGTGAAAATAACCTTAACCAAGCATTGCTGAAACCACAAAAAATTCATCAGTATTACTGATGAATAGTGTAATAATAAAAACTTAGTCAATAGAGATGGGACAATCGTTTGCATTGCCATCTGTAAAGCCACGTTATTAAAAGAAGTGAGCACAACATCTCATAGGACTTGCTAAGTTCTAATTGATGTTAAACGTATAAAAAATTATATACTGAGTATATAAATAATAAAATGACGATAAATATGTTTTTTAAACTTCTCGGAAGTACACTGAAAAAAGTGCCAATGGTCTTAATATGCGCGCTACTGTTGACAGAGTCAACTCGAACGTATTTACGCACAAGTTGGTTTCATATTAAAATGTCTCTGTTGTTTACCCATGTCGTTACTTCAGTTTTTGTTAGTTCAGTCAAGTGTTAGGTGACAATTTTACCATTAACAAACCGTTACTTAATTTGTGATGTACTGAAATTTATTAATTTATGCGCATAAATGAAACATAAAACAGGTGCACAAGGCCAGGGATTTAATTTATCAGTGTTTTGATTTCGAATTAAATAATTGTTTATAAATAATACAAGTTGATTACTATAAAATAATGAGTTATAATACATTGAAAATATATGTATATTAGAAATAATGCGACAATGTGGTTAATTTCTAGTATATTTATTATCCAATTTTGAAATTATTTCTCTAAGAATAATCTGAACGTTTATTTTGATTATAGAGTGTTGCAATGGACAAATCGAAACTGAATTGTAATTTAATAATTTATTAATTATTATCCTTTAATTACCGGTTGTGGTAAAAATTGCATTTGTTGCAAAATGAAATGCGATATATTAGAAATTGTTCGACAATACTATAAATATGGTTAGTTGATTTCAGCGAATAGTTAGTACATATTTTCCCATAGGTTGTTGAATTTATTTTTTTAATATATGAGGAATAGTTTTAGGAATGGATTTTCTTTGAAGAAAGGGTTAGAAGAAAGGGCTTAGAATATTTTCAAAATTTTTCTTTAGTTGTAGAATATTGTAAAGGACAAATTAAAACCAATTTGTAATAATTTACTAGTCATTATCATTTTTTTACAACCTATGGAAAAAACTGCATCTTATCATTGACTTTTCACTTGAAACTTGTTATATTAACAAGTTAAATAATGATTAAAAAAAAGTTGAGAAACTGCACTTAATTTTGATCTTTGACCAGCTGACCATATTATTTTATGGACGGTATTAGAAATAGTGAAGTTATTAGGACGATATTATGCCTATTACTATTTTTTTATTCACATTTGTGAATTACAATCTGTCGTTATAAACAACATTCAGTAATTTTAATGGTTTATTAAATAAGGAAAAAAGGTCAAAAGGTCGCCCAGTGGTGATCCGATTCGATGTCGGTTATGTTTAGCTTATAGATATAGTCCTGATGTGAAAAATTAAATTAAGCCTACGAGTAATTGTACATATTATAGGATTACTAAAGGATATAAAAAGGGCCGTTTTATTCTGAGTTATTCCCCAAAGCTGTATTCCGTACGTCCAAATTGATTTTAACATTCTTTGTACAGATGGTTTTATTCCATGTGCTTAACAGAGATTTTTGGTTTAACAACCAGTATGATTACTAAAAATAAGATTAGTAGTTTTTTAAAAAACTATTATAGTGCTATTGCTTCAGCAATTTTTTTAAAATAAATTCAATTATTAGTTACAAACTTTCAATTATGGTGGTGATTATTGACATATACGAGGTGTGTTCAAAAAGTACCCGGAATAACTAATAATTAAATTTCGCGGGTCTGGAGTGTCTGATTGTCAAAATTTTTTTTTTATTGTGTTGGTATACATGCCCCTAAAGTATGATGAAATTTTCAGCTATATTCACTGTTTACTTTGTCTGTGGTAGTCGCTAAGGTTCGACGTGTTTTTCTGAGCTCGGCGATTTTTACAATGGAAGAATTGAAAAGTCAAAGAATTTTATTAAATTTTGCGTAAAAATGAAATAAAGTGTTGCAAAGTGCAAAAATTCACCAGATATGGCTCCGTGTGACTTTTTCCTATTCCCAAAGTTGAAGAGACCCATGAAAGGACGGCGGTTTTCCTCGATTGAAGAAAATCGCTGAGAGTGCTCAAGGACATATCAAAAAGTGAATATCAAGGGTGCTTCGAAAATTGGAAAAAACGCTGGCATAAGTGTATTATATCTGGGGGGACTACTTTGAAGGGGACCACATTAATGTAGACGAATAAATAAATATTTTTTTGAAAAAACGAAATTCCGGGTACTTTTTGAACAGACCTCGTATACTTCGAAGGTCTATTCGAAGTCATTCCTAAATCTTGATAGTTAACAATTTTATGAATTATTTATGGAACATATTTTATGAATTAAATAGTTTCATAGTTTTTCCCTAAAATGTTTCATAAATGCTGATCAGATATAATCTTTTTATATTTTGAAAAAAATCCTTTCAAACGCTGCTACAGAATGCAACCTAAACTATATTAATATAAAAATTATTTTTGCACTAAAATTATTCTTAGAAGGTTTTGTCATAAACTACGCGATAAGCTTCCAACGTTTTTTTTTTAATTATTATTTTTCTATAAAATTTACAACTGGCGTTAAGTAATCTAATAAATCTATGACAATGAATAAAAGTTACCAGTATTACTTAAACTTTATGAAAAAATATACAATCGAGACAGACTAGAAAAAATAGCAAATATGTAAATTTAAATTAAATTTGTACATAGCAGAGTTGAATTGGGTGTGTTTCTTTTAGGACGACTAAAATGGTAGAAATCTTTTTTTTTTTTACTTTGTGCTCTGAATATTTTGCATACTCAAGAGCACCAAAGAGTGTTTTGAATATAACTATTTAGTATCATAATTGCTGAAACATGAATTACGTTTTGTTACATCATAACAATAAATAATCAATTAATGAAACATTGAATATTTTCTTAATTTCAAATATTATTAATAACCGGTATAAATGACTTGATCATCTAATCAAATATTAAATATTTATTTTTGAGGTAATATCGAGTATTCTGGCTAACAAAGTATCACGTGTAGCGTTGTGGTCTGTGTAGTGTAAGATATAAATACATTAAACTAATATTAGAAACTGGTTGATTGCTTGTCAGTTAAGGCGAGTCGAACAGATGTTTCAATGTGGCATAAATTTTGACAAAAATAAAAGAGAAAATTTTACTGAACTATTTTACATTATTTTTGAACCAGAATTATATTCGTAATAAAATAAATCCTTTTTTTCACTCTTTCACACCTATTGTTTTAATCTTTCATCCTAACTATTTATACCTATTAGGTTGACAAAATAAGTAATTGCGGATTTACTCATAGATAGTTTCAGTTGAATTTTTAGGTTTTCTGCTGTAGTTCAATTCCAAAATTTTGATTTGTTGTTATCGGTAATTTTCGTTTGGAGTTCGTTTTTTCTTATATTTCTTAGGAATATCCTTAGGAAAAGAAATTTGTTGATTGATTGTGTCGGTTATTTTCGTTTGGATTTTTTGAAATATGGAAAAATCCCAAATTTCCACATGGAACATATAATATATCATAATTTAAAAATTTGGAATAAATGGAATATACTTACTATTATTGAATAAATGGAGTTCGTTGAAATGTGGAAAAATGCCAAATTCCCAATCATAATTTACAAAATTTTGTACATGATTAGTTGCTAGTATTTTCATTTCTTAATATGGTCTTTTCTCTCGTTCATTAAGAAGATCCTTAGTAAAAGAAATTTTTTGATCAGTTGTTTTCGGTATTTTTCGTTTGGAGTGCGTTGAAATATGGAAAAATTTCAATTTCCCAAATGGAACATATATATCATAATTCACAAAATTTTGTACATAAATCAGTTATTGTTATTTTTATTTCTCAGTAAACTTTTTACATTTCTCTCTTCCTCAAGAAGATCCTTAAGAAATCTTTTATTGTGGTTATTAATTTAAATAAATTTTAAAGCCAACGTAATTACCATGATATAATATTTTTTCTTCTTATCTTATACCCAATTTCATACGTTTATCTTCCTCATTTAGATCTATTATAAAATTTTAATTTATTTTTTGTCCGGTTCCATATATTTTCATTTTTACCACATTTAAAAAATGCATTTTCTTCCTCATTGAATTTTGCATAATTAAGAGCATCGGTTTACTTTCATTTTCGTTTCGTTTAATTTTCATTTCAAGGAGCTTTGTCCTTAATTTTATGATTTTTTGCATTTTTGTTTTTATTTTTCAATAATAGACATGCTTGTTTCATGTTGAAATTGATTTTTTGATTCGCTTGGTTATTTATATGAGAAATTAAATTAATTACTTAGTAATCAAATATACACAAAAGGGTAGACAAAAAAGAGTAAATCAAAAAACGAAGATTGCTCTTTATAATAATGATGTGCAAAATCTAAAAAAGTGGACAAATGGATTTTTATTTATTGTTATACATAAAATAGATCATAAGATTTTTATATAAATTTGGTCTGTCTTGTCTGGCAATTAAGGCTTTCAGTCATCCCGGTTTTATACTTCTGATTGTTCCTGGCTATCACATTTCTGATGTAGAATTTGGAATTGAATAAAGATAATTTAAATAATATTACATTAACGAATGAAAATGTAAAATTAATATACAAAATGCAAAAATGATATTTGTGAAATTTACAACATAAAACGAGATCTTTGTATAACTTTAAAAATGTATATTTTCGTGTTATTACGAAATCAGCTGCCAGATTTGACAAAAACTTTGTTGCTATCAAATTATATCTTATTTTAAAGTTTATTCTAACTCAACAAGTTTGACTAGTTATTATTAATGTTTTTGCTAACCTGTTTGGCTAGATGTCATTTTTTAGATCCGAATCAAATTTAAAACAACATTTTTTTCTATTTTTAAATTTAGTATAAATTTAGAAAATGAGTAGATTATTAGTTATGTCTATCTTTTTATATGCACAGACTTTTTCTCAGACATATAAATTTAATGACTTAATTGTTTAATTGGATATTAATTAGACCTCTGACATCTAGAATGAAGTACATCATACATTTGTTTTCGTCTTCGAGCGTTTGTGCGTTTGACTACATACTCTCAGGAAAAACTCTTTAAAAAATAGTTGTATGGTTTCAAATTGTTTTTGATGATATGTTATATTATATTACAATATAATATTATTGATTTTTTAATAATTTTTCACAATTATATAGAACCTTGTTAAATATTCTAAAATTTTCAATTTGCATCTTTATCAATTACTCATTTCTTCCAATGGTGCAAAGTACAAACTATAACTCCAAACAATTTTATGTACATTACAAAACATAATTTAATTAGCAAATTGCTGTTAATTTGACGTCCGTAAGTGGTAATTAATAATAAAATGTAATTGTTTTATTGATTTATATTTTATAGCTCCTTTATATACAAGTTTTAGAATATATTACATATATACATTTATTACCATTCTTGAAGTTTGGTTTTGAAAAACCGATTTGCTTATTTTGAATTATCGCGATGTTCAAGTCATTATAAATCGTTTGATACCAAACATTGGAAAAACTACGAGTGTGATCAAATATTGACATCTTGTCGACATTCTCGAAAACGGCTGTCTCGATTTTAACCATATTATAATAATTTTTTGAAACTCGATTTGATTCGCATTGATTAGTTTTGCGAGATGATCGGCCGAGCCATTTCTTTAGAAATTCTTCACAAAAGTGCAACATTTTTTATCAACATTCTTCAAAATATTTCTGAAGCTGATTTAAAAATTCAGACATTCTTTGAAATATATTAGCTGGGAACAGAGTGCTGGTTAGTTTATGGTAAAGATCGATCTGGCCGATTTTCGGTGTTGAATTTTTTTAACGATTGTGATGAAAATTTGCATGATGATAGAGTTTTATAGTCTCCTAAAATATGCCTACGATAATCGATTTTTTTATAAATATTCATTTAAATTTAAAATAGACCAAATTTTGAAAATTCTGACGTTGCTAAATCTCAATTCTTATCAAGTCGCTCATTTACTCACATCGGGAAGATAATTCAATTTGCTTTGGGGCAAAATTCCATTTACACCTAATGAGTTTTTTTTAATTCTCATAATTATATTGAATAATCAGTTAAAGATTCTAAAATTTTCATTTTTTCGCAACTTATCTTTATTTTGTTCGCTGGCTCAAGCTAAAATTCAAATATTAAGGTGCGCCTCACCTAAAAAACGAACATGACAAATAATATGCACAGAATAAAAATTTCAAACAAACGTCATATTCGTTCGTACTCGTTTGTGAGGTGAGGCGCACCTTTACAAAACATAATTTACGAAGTGCAAAATTTCGATAAAAAAATTAAATATTTTATTGATTTAATATTTAAAGCTACTAAAATATGGATTATTAAAACAATATGAAGTAATAAAATGTGGATACTAAATATGTATACGAGGTCTGTTCAAAAAGTACCCGGAATTTTCGTTTTTTTAAAAAAATATTTATTTATTCGTCTACATTAATGTGGTCCCCTTCAAAGTAGTCCCCCCCAGATATAATACACTTATGCCAGCGTTTTTTCCAATTTTCGAAGCACCCTTGATATTCACTTTTTGATATGTCCTTGAGCACTCTCAGCGATTTTCTTCAATCGAGGAAAACCGCCGTCCTTTCATGGGTCTCTTCAACTTTGGGAATAGGAAAAAGTCACACGGAGCCATATCTGGTGAATTTTTGCACTTTGCAACACTTTATTTCATTTTTTACGCAAAATTTAATACAAATTCTTTGACTTTTCAATTCTTCCATTGTAAAAATCGCCGAGCTCAGAAAAACACGTCGAACCTTAGCGACTACCACAGACAAAGTAAACAGTGAATATAGCTGAAAATTTCATCATACTTTAGGGGCATGTATACCAACACAATAAAAAAAAATTTTGACAATCAGACACTCCAGACCCGCGAATTTAATTATTAGTAATTCCGGGTACTTTTTGAACACACCTCGTATATGCTTTGAAACCAGAAACAGATCATTAATCCTTAGCTACGAACGTCTTCGATAGACGACATCGACTTCAATATTTATTACTCTTGAGAATCAAATTTTGAAAACTCTAATTTGTTATTGCAGTTGTTAGTTTATTAACTACCATTTGTTATTTTTAATTCCTAATACATTTTAATCGATAGTCCATTGGAAAATCTAAAAATTTTTGTATAACAAATACTTAGGCTTTTTACTGACTCCTGTAGAAAATAGTAATGAAAGTGCTAAA